>NC_059386.1:28135191-28425191 GCF_019703515.2 Myxocyprinus asiaticus
GCTGAGGTATTGTATTTTTTTAGTTACTTTACAATAAAGTTACTTTACACTTGCAAGTCAAATTTCAGTTTTAAAAAGAACAAAAAAGAAACATATTTCTCCTCAAATTCATCAATCTATTGTTCTTTTGAGAGATGAAGGCTATTCCATGCACTTCAGTTTTGAAAGAAAACAAACTTGATCTAAATGGGACCGAGAGATAAGTGGACAACCCAGATGCATAACAACAAGAATACAAGTACATTAGAGTCTCTAATTTGAGAAAAAGTCTCATCACAGGTCCTAAACTAGCAGCTTCAATTAACAGTATATGATGAACAGTTGCATTGCTGCAAGTAGAGGATTCTTGGATGAACAGAAAGTTTGAATATTACATCATTTTAAAAGAAAAAGTCCCCCTAGTGAATCTCGGCCATTTCCACCACTGCATATGACTCCAGTGTTTAAATCCATGTCTTCAGAAGAAATATGATAGGTGTGGGCGAGAAACAGATCAATATTTAAGTATTTAAACCCTCTGTATTAGCTTGATATGATTTTATGGCTTAGACCTCAGTGACACTGGGAAGGGAATATATTCCATTCAAGGTACAGTATCAATACGTTACTGATACTATACCCTACTGTCACTCTTTAGCTCTTTTAGAACTGCTAAAAAAGCACAGAATAAACCACAACCATGAAAACTGATCAACATTTTTTATTTACAATAAAACTATTGTAAAACATTTTCTTGTATAGATATTGCTTTTATATATCTTATTGCTTTTTACTGCATAAGCCACTGCACGGATAAAAGTCTCTTGTTTGTATGTATTTCCATAATAAAAGTCTACATTCTTATTTAATGCATAGAAAAACTGGGGAAAACACACACATTCAGTAGCAGGCATGCATATACCACACACACAGACTCCGACACAATATCAGAAATGATTAGATTCCCATTAATAATCAATATGCTTTATTTTGGCAAAGTTAAACTATATGGTAGTAAATTACTGTTACTTTTACTTAAAGGATATAAATGTCATTAAGGCCCAAACATGATGCATCCCACATTAAAATAAACTCTGTTGAATAATATAGGGGTTTAGGATTGTAAATCCTTCTGTTCAGTAAACCAGTGCTAGATTAACTTCCATAGGAAAATTAACAGCTCATAAGCAAATTAAAGGTGGACTCAGTCATTTTTTGCTCATTTCAAAAGTTTTACTTCTAAAGAAATTAATTGTAATTTTGAAACACGTATAAAATCATGGCCACTTACATTACAATGAAGACTCCAGTCATATCAGTTATCTTATAAAAGCTGTTTTATTTATTCTACATGGAGGGGCCTCCTCATGGGGGCTTCCACGTTAGAATCACATGACCAGCCAAATACTACTCGCTTAATCTCAGTAACCGCCCAGGGATTAAATTAATCCTGGCTGACAGTGAATAGTGAATTTCTACAATAGCATCGTTAACTAAAAACTATTGCATTTGAATGATGCTGCATCCACACCCCTAGGTGTCACTGTAAGTCCTAGATGACATATTCAAAAAATTACTGAGTGCACCTTTAAGCAAAGACAGAAAGAAGAGAAATATAAACACCCTATTTCACCCTACTCCAAATTAAAGCAGTGTTATGCATTTCACTCAAGCAAATTTGAGGCAAAAAGGTCTCAAAAAGCAGACACTCTAACCAAACAAAATAAACATAGATAAGATAAAAATTTAATTATTTTTCACATTATATTACTTTTATATTTCTTAGAGGGACTGTTGATTGAGACATGTGAGGTCTAAATAAATACATGTGCCACGCAGGTGCAGAAAACATGTAGAAAATACTCAATCACACTGCTAATGAAGAAAGAGAGAAAGAGATGTGGGGGAGGGGGCTTTAGCTCCATTGCAGGCTTAAAACAGACCTAAGTTCCACACATGTCCCATAAATGAGAGGTAAATGAAGGCACCTTTCAGTGCATATAAGCAGTAGATAAGACCTACGCTGTGCTTTCTAAAGGCTGGGTGTCAGCATCACTGTCTTTAACGATCGCATGTCCTTTCTCCAATCCAGCACTGTCTTCATCACGTTGGACTGAATGTGATCTGTAGAGAGGGAGACTGAAAGACAAAAGACAAATTTATTTTTAGAAATAGGAAAGGAGAATGTAAACACTTTTAGTGCAGACCTGTCCTCTACAAGAGGTCAAAAGGGCACAATGCCATGCACAGATCAATATCAGGACAAAGGTCATGAGTGAATGTCCTTGACTGGTCACAAACGCACACAATTCAAAGCAGAAAAACAATAATTCACTGTTTCCCCTCACCCTAATCTTCTCTGTCTGTCTCTACATAATAATTGTTATTCGGCAACAGGGGTAGCCAACCCTGCTCCTGGAGAGGCACCTTCCAGCAGAGTTCAGCTCAAACCCTGCTCCAACACACCTGCCTGTAATTTTTTAAGTAACCCTGAAGAACTGATTAGCTGGTTCAAAAGTGTTTGATTAGGGTTGAATCTACACTCTGCAGGAAGGTAGATCTCCAGGAGCAGGGTTGGCAACCCCTGTTCTACAAACCTATTTTATTTTATTTATTTTTTTAAATCCCTAAACTGTGACCAATATTTCAAACACACACTCCTCCTAGAGCTTTCAAGCTACACCCACCAAACTTCAGACCATTCTGGAGTAGTGTGCTTTGTCTTTTCTAACCGATAGGACTTATGGTTTTCACACAGCGTGCAATCAAAAATCAGACAAACAAACAAAAGGCCTTTAATCTGCTTAATGTTGCCCTCTCTATCTCTTTGTCTATCTATCTATCTCTCTGTCTATCTATCTATTTATCTATCTATAGGTGTGTAACAAGGTTTAAAATGGGCAAGGAGGAGGCGGGAACCACACGGACCATCATAATAATGTTTAATGAAACTTAAAATGACACAAACATAAACACACACGGCAGCTGCGTGTGGCTCTCTCTCTCCCGAACTGCCACATCCGGCTCGGCCTTATCCATCTCCTCGGCTGATTAGCCCGATTGGGGGCCACCCGTGTGCACTCACAGCCTGGCCCCACCCTCCTCCTCGTCACACTCCTCCCTCCTTTGCCTCAGGCCGGGGAACCCCCGGCATGACGTACATCCCTCCCCCACCCCCCCTTCCGACGGGGGGGCACTGCCCTTCTGGACGCGCCTGCTGGCAGGCTTTCCCCACTTTTTGAGACCAGGGAGGGAGACAAGGGGAGGGAAAAGAGGAGAGGGAAAGGGCAAAGTGGATCGACAGTGAGAGAGAGGAGATAGAGAAAAAAAATTTGCTTGCTGGTTCCCAGACACAGAGGCACCTGGTCCTTGACCACTCCTCCACCCTCTGGCGGATGACAGCCGTTCCTCCCCGGGCGGACAGCAGCGAGTCCTCCGACCCCTGGCAGATGGCACACTCCTCCACTTTCTGCCGTCCGGTAGTGAGCCCCTCCGCCCCTCCGCCACTGGCAGTGGCTCCACCGTTCAAGGTAGCCGGCAGCAACTCCTCCATACCCTGGCGGACGGCCGCGGCTGCTCCTTTGGGCACATGGCAGTGGTGAGGACTCCACGACAGCGCATCCCTCCTCATTCCTGGGTATCGGCACCAATGTAACAAGGTTTAAAATGGGCAAGGAGGAGGCGGGAACCGCACGGACCATCAAAATAATGTTTAATGAAAACTTAAAAAGACACAAACATAAACACACATGGCAGCTGCGTGTGGCTCTCTCTATCCCGAACTGCCACATCCGGCTCAACCTTATCCCTCTCCTCGGCTGATTAGCCCGATTGGGGGCCGGCCGTGCGCACTCACGGCCCGGCCCGGCCCCGCCCTCCTCCTCGTCACAAGGTGCTTCTCAATCAGAAGGCTGCAGCCTAGTTAGGCTGTGTCCTTCCGAGACTAGTCCTTCTGACGCGGCAGCCTAGATATCCAGCCTAACTAGACTGCAGCCTTCCGACTGAGTAGCACCCAATATGATGGTTTATCTGGCTATCTATGTGACAGTCTGTCTATCTGACTATCTTGCTAACTAGCGAGCTGGCTGTTTTTCTCAAGGTCTCAAGCTATATACAAAACTTCCAGAAACTTTTCGGTTTGCCATTTCAGTCACCTTCAGCTGAATTATCTCTTGCAGCTCCTGAAGATTTATGTATAAGTTCACTGTGGGTTACCGTTATCTTCTCTTGGTCCTGGAAAAGCAATCCTATTTAACAAACATAGTCCTAACCTTATTCCAACCCCCAACCCTAAAATTTCTACCCCTAAAATCAGAGGGAAATGATAAGTTGATAAAAATGTTGTTAAAGTCCCAACCTCAGCCCTAACACTGGCCCTAACCTAGCCCTAAAATTTGGTTGATTTGATTGATTGATTGTGTTGTTCCAGGACCAACAAGAATGTTGCTCCAGGAACATCTCCAACAGGTTGAAATCATGGTTAGAATAAGTTGTCCATTAGTACATGGGCACATGTTTGAATCTGTCATTGTTCTAAACACATGACAGTGCACTGATAAGTCAAAGCATGCTTTTCCACCCAACAACAAAAAGCATGCCATTAGATGTAATGTTCTCAAGGATGTTATTCATGTTTAAACACCATTGAGAATTTTGGACGATGCATGCATTTATATTTAGACAATTAAAAAAAATATTGAAAACCTCAGTCCTCACTCTGTCCCACTCAGGGTCATGCTATTATGGAGTTAATACTTCCACACCTTCCATCCACTGTCACCTGTTTATGATCCTTAATCACTGTCAGGCTTGTAGAGATACTTCATCACAAGACTGTCCACCTTTTTCTTTTGTTTCTTCACTTCTTTTTTGCTGGGGGGTCGTTCCGCAGAAGGGCGCTCTTGATCACCATCAGAGGCTTTCTGTGCAGCTGCCCTTTTCACGCTGTTTGAGCTACGATAAGAGATGGTTGATGCAGAGCTAGAAGATGATTCTGAATCTGATTCTGACTTTGAAGATCCAGACTCTTGGGATTCACTCTTCCGTCTGGAACCTTTCTTGTCTTTCTGTCTGGAGCGTCGTCGTGCATGACCCTCGTTGGATGAGCTGTCGGATTCTGAGCGTCTACTCTTCTTCTTTTTCTTCTTCCTGCTGCTGCTGCTGCTCTTGGAGCTGAAGGAACTAAGCGAGCTTCCACAACGTCCAGAATCCACTGCAGAACCCGAAGCAGAGCGTCTCAGACTGGACCCACTCCGACCCAGACCTTCATCGTCCTTTTCATGCAGCAAACTTTTGACACTCTTTCTGTCTTCATTCTCTCCTACTTTACCTCCTCCCTCCTCTTCATCTGAATCCTCCAGGCTGCGACGCTTAAATTTGATTGGTTTGAAGCTCAGGACTTCATTGATGGCTTTTTCTAGCTCAGGGTCCAGATAGTTCCGATGGCTCACTGGTTTAACGTCAGAAGCATCCAACAGGTTCTCAGAGGAGCGCAGTTGAGCTGGGGTGGACAGACTACGGCCAAGCAAGCGAGGACTGTACGCAGCCACGCTCACAGAATCAACATCATCATCGTCATCATGATCATTCAAATGAACACCAAACTCGCTAAGCCGTGTGCTGCGGGCCAGAGATATTCGTGAACTAATGCTGGTGTTGCCGGGACTACGGCTTCTAGATCGCTGACTGGTGCCCACTGGTTCATAATCGCTGCGGTTGTCATCCATCCAGGAGGTACTACGCCTCAAACTGAAGCTGCTCACACCAGATCGAGCATCATCGTCCTGGTCTAACCCCCGGTGGGTGGAAGCTCGGCTCGGGGCCATGGAAGACACAGTAGACTCCTTATCAAATTCCGGACTGCTCTTGGTCCAGCGGCGGTCCAAGCCTTTCCTGGCCCTGCTGGTGGCCTCAGAGTAGGCCTGGGAAATCACAGAACCCCGGTCATCCGGATCATCACCAGTCTGAGGCCCATCAGTGGATTTGTTCCTAGCTTTGCGCAGTGACACTCGGTCAGGCATGTCCGGCTGCTCCCGCAAGGCACTGAATAGGGAACTCTCATCCCCTGTGCCCCCATTCCAGTCCTTCAGATGGGAGCGTTTCCTGTAGCTGAGCGAGCTCATCGCAGAAACTGGGCGGCTCTCATCTGACTCTTTTCTTACTTCATTTTTCCCCTCTTTACCCTCCCTCCCTTCTTTGATATCTTTTACATCTGCATTAGCAGCATTTGGGTGTCTGAGATGGACACAAAAAACATGAAAACAGCAGCAGAATTGGAGATGATCAATGAATGAAACAGAATGATACACACTGTGACAGAGATAAACATGAATTTCCAAGAACGAAAGAAATTTGAGAAGTAATTTAGGAACACAATTTACACCAAACCCAGGAATAAAAGGAATTAAATGGAATTAAACTCCTATTGGCCGGAGGAAGGTTATGTAACAGCTTTATACAAATATTTATGTGAAACAACACCGTAAATGTAGCTCATGGTGAGACATGATCATGAATCCAACACTTTCAAAAATGCTGTCTTGAGCTCAGAAGCACTTCTCACAGATGGAGAGGCCATTTGTATCAGCACATTTGAAAAGCTGTTTGTCCAATCAGATTAGAGGACCGGAACTAACTGTTGCATAATACAGTGGTTTAATACTGGAACACTCCTCAAAAGTGCATATTTTAATGAAGAAAAGGCATGAATAATTCACTCTAAAGAAATGCATTGATATTTCGTTACATTTGCACATTTATGGACAAAAATTCTAGTTGATTTTGTTTACTGGACCCTTTCCATGAAAATTAAACCAAAGGCTGTCGGACTTGATGTGAGTACATAAAAAAGGCTAGGACTCCCTGTTTTGATGTAGGACTCCTGACAAAGTTCTGTAAATATGATTGTTCCAACATTTTTGTCATAATATAGATTTAAGACATCAAATCTTGAGTCTTGAAGCTTTTAAATTATCAACTGATTGTCAAGATTAGGGTTAAGGTGTTACAAGTATAATTTATTCATTTTACAGTAAATGTAAATAGAGTGATTACATTTTTCCAGCTCTGGGGCCTGATTACATTCCTTGAAATGAAAATCTAACATACATCTAAAAGAGATCCATACTGACCTGGGCGTCTTCTGGCTTCCCTCATCAGTGAGCATCTTGGTGGATCCCTTGCTCTTGGAGAGCAATGACTTCACCCCATCCACACGGTCTTCCACCTCAGAGTCCATATCTGATTCATTGCCACTGCCAACAAAAAATTTCAATCAGATGGGCAGTTGGCTAGATTATTACAACACTTTGGTTAGTTGTTACTGCCACAAAAACACACTACAAGAAATTTGGGAAAAGACAATTTCATCAAATCTATCAAATTTAAAAAGTTAGGCCAATGCCTAAATATCCCTAAGCAATGGCCAATTTCATATCAGTCCTATACTGTAAGTATTTGCAGTTATTCCAATGAACATCAGGCATGTTGGTCTGAGTCTAAGAAAAAATTAGTTAAATGAGTTTTGTGGACAAATGAGAAAGCAGATAAATGCCTTACATGTATTAAAGGGAACACAAGCACAAACATAAATATACCCACAAATTACATAAAGTACATACATGTACATAATGCAGTGGCTTTAGGCTGCAGCTGTTACTGGACAAATTTAACTTGCTATTACACACAGTTCAAACCGTGAACCAGACACTAATCTACGGTGACAATCTGCTTCTTTTGGTTGCATATCACAGTTCCACCCAATTACTGCAATCATCTGAATGCAGCGGACTCTCCCATCCTCTCTTCTCCCCCACCTTCCATTCAGTTGCTCACACAACAACACATAGAACACACAACAACACAACCTGCTAAACACAAGTCAGCAACAAGATGCAACTGAAATTCATTGAGCTTTTGCTAAATCATAATTCAGTCTGGGAAGTGGGAAATTTGTGCATTATTTAGATTTTAAATAAACTGGGGTAAACTTAAAGGAATAGTTCACCCAGAAATGAAAATTATGTTATCATTCACTCACCCTTATTTTGCTTCAACCCTGTATGACTATGTCTTCCGTGGAAATAAAAGTAGATGTTAGGCAGTATTTTAGTTTCAGTCACCATTTACTTTTATTGCATCTTTTTGCCATACAATGAAAGTTAATGGTGACTGCTTAACATCTCCTTTTGTGTTCCATGGAAAGAAAGTCCAAACAAACAGTCATACAGGTTTGGAACAACATGAGGTTGAATAAATTATGATAGAATTTTCATTTTTGGGTTAACTATCCTGTTAAGATTTCTGTTTTTTGCATTTAAATAAGTTTATATGGATGTCATAGAGTGCAAGGATGATTGAGTGGAATGCTAGTATTATGAGCAAACTCAGAATTATGTTAAACATGTACATGCTCTGATTCTGATGATTGTTGTTTTTTTTATTTATTTATTTTATTTTAGCTGCGTGGTTTGTCTGAAGACAGATTCATACAACAATTGTAATTACAAACTAAAACTAACAACAGGTGAGAAACAAACACCACATATTATTCTCACGTTTTGTTCTTTCTTTTTTGATACTTTGTCACCATGTCTTGTAAACTGCATAAAACAGAAAAGGAAAGAGAAGAAAAGAATGGAGGAAATGAGGAAAATTTCAATCAATTCAAGAAAATTAGCAAACATTGCACAGAAGGAAGTGAAAGATACAGAGATGGTGAAAATACTGAAAGAACTGGAGAAGTTGTGTATGTACACTTAATGATAGTGACATGCAGTGGTCATCTCTATCAGCTCTTGATAAACAGCAAAAGAAATGTTGCCATGGGAACAGTTGACTAGAGAATAGGCTAATCCCTCCTTGTACCTGCTGATGAGGTCTTCGTCATCATCTGTTTCCATTTCATCCTCCATAGCGGCCTGCAGGTCACCAATCCGCTTAAAGGCCAACTTCAGATCTGCTTGTAAGCTCTGATTGGCTGCTTCTAAGCTTTCAATATCCATTACCTGTTCAAGAGCCAAGCAGTCAAAGTTTTGAACATTAACAATGGGTTTACTATAGTAACACAAACTATTGCAATTATAGTATTAGCTTCTAAATGTGTTTTGGGTTCCATTTCTTACATAAAAAATACCATTGTTCGGAGCCATGTAGTTACTTGAAATCAAAATATCTTTATGGTCATCTATATGCTAATGCACTTCTTTTTTTTTTTTTCTCCCCTTTTCTCCCCAATATGTAATGCCCAATTCCCAATGTGCTCTAAGTCCTCGTGGTGGCGTAGTGACTCGCCTCAATCTGGGTGGCGGAGGACGAATCTCAGTTGCCTCCGCGTCTTATAACATGGCTTGTTGAGCGTGTTACCATGGAGACATAACGCATGTGGAGGCTTCACGCTATTCTCCACGGCATCCACGCACAACTCACCACGCACCCCACCGAGAGCGAACCACATTATAGCGACCATGAGGAGGTTAACTCATGTGACTCTACCATCCCTAGCAACCGGGCCAATTTGGTTGTTTAGGAGACCTGGCTGGACTCGCTCAGCATGCCCTGGATTTGAACTCGCGACTCCAGGGGTGGTAGTCAGCGTCTTTACTTGCTGAGCTACCCAGGCCCCCGGCTAATGCACTTCTAAAAGTTGCTATGACACTCACCAGCTCATGTTTTTTGCGACTGGCTTCTGCCTCTTTCTTAGACAGCTCTGTCATCTCCTCCTTTATGTCTCGGATCTGACGCTGCATGCGTTTGTTCTGATCCTTCTCCCGGTTCTCGCTGGTGACACGCTGATCTCGCTCCTCAGTCATCTTCTCCAGGTTCTCCTTCAGCCGTGTTACAAGAGACTGGAGGACAAACATGGACAGATGGAGAGATAAGGGACAGCGAGATTGAGAAACCCAAGGACAAGCACTCAAAAAACCACAATAAATGCTGCTGACACAAACGCTGACACTGACTACTGTCTCCCTTTGCATAGTGGAATTTTTGGACCCATTTTGAACCATTTTAAAAATGGGTCAAAATGACCTACAAGACCAAGGAATGGTAAAGGGGCTTTAGGTGTTTAGGTAGGTTGTAATTGTGTCATGTGCAAGTTAAACTTTCATGCATACCTCCAGGCGTTTAGTCTGGGTTCTCTCATATTCTAATTTTGTCTCCAGTTCACGGATTTTAGCTTCTTGTCGGCTGACCAGAGATTTCTCCACCATGGACTGCTCCTGAAATTCAAGATGTGACTGCAAGGAGTGGAGCTGTCATTAAAAATAAAACAAACAAGCACAGGTCACACTGAGGTCCTGCAAGATATGGAGATGTTCTGATAGTGTATTTGTTTGGGAGATTTTTGGTACCTTATCCTGTATCTCTTGTTTTTCCTTCATGGCCTCTTCCAGCTGGGTCTGCAGGTCGCTGATCTGTGCCAGATCTCTGGTAGACTACATTCATAACACACACACACAAACACACACAGTTATTTTAGCTCTACATCTGTGCTTATGCATCTGTGCGATGTGGCAAACAGGAAGTTAGGCCACCTGAGCAACTGCAGCTTTGTGTTTTTTCAACAGTTCGTTCATGTCCTCCTGATCTTCCTCAAAGCGAGACTGCAGATCATTCTTCTCCCTTTGTAGACGACTCACCTGCTCTTCAAGCTGAGAAAGACAAGACCGAAAAGAGCATGTTGAAGAAGAACCAAAGATTTTAACAAGAGTTGAGACATTAATAATGTCAAAAAAAAAAGTTCATGCAATCAGCTTAAAAAATTAAATGATATCTAAATGACACAAACTAAACTTTTAATGACAGAGAAAAGACTTCATAACAATCCCATAATGAAGCTACAGCGCTGCAGTGCTTTAAAAACTATGCTTCTGCCATTTTAGGGTGAGAACCAGAGTAGGACTAAAATACTGTAATTACACACAATAATTGCATATTTCTGGTTGAGGCAGTGACAAGGAGATTACATCCCTTAAACTCTCCTATTTGACATCATTGCCTCTTCCTCAAAGTAAATCAAACCAACTGTACCATTTAATTATGTAACATATTTCAGAAATCCTAAAGCTGCCTATTATGTGATAGGGAGAAACTTATGCAGTGAAGGGTAAGCAGAGGAGAGAATGGACATGCTGTATATTAATTCTTTGGTTACCAAACGTCTAGGCTGAATCTCAATTTGTTTACATCTACCAAGTATGAACTGCACTGCAAATTGCACTTAATTATGTACATAATACAACTGCTCAATAACCGGAGAAACTACAGTAAATCAAACCTGTCTACAGTCTGAAAATGTGGGGTTATCCAGTGAAAGCATGAGTGGATGAGGAAGGGACAGGAAATGGCAAGCGACTGAAGAAGTGTTTGGTTCATGGAGAAGAGTGCCACAGAGATTGACTCACAGACATCTTGGATTTGGTGATGTCATCCATCTGGATGTGAAGGTCTTCAATCTCCAGCTCCATAGACTTGCGTGCTTTAACTGCGGCTGCACAGGCGAACTCCGACTCCTCCAACTAAACCAGAGGAACAGAAGAGGAGTTCACACATGCACAGAACCACATACATGCACAAGTTCTTCTCAAATTCAGCTGTTGTGGCTGTGTACTGAATTTCTAGACTACTGTGTGTCTGTGTGATTCTACCTTATTTTTGAGTGTGGAAATCTCTCTTTTGCTGGGCACATTACTCTTCAGATGGTCCAGCATGATCTGAGCATCAGCCAGCAGAACCTTTGTGCGCTTCAGGTCCTTTCTGAGACGCTTCTCTGTCTCAACGTCCTTTTGACCAACCTGCAATTAAGTTTGTAGAAAGTCAAATAAACATGCAGGAACAAAAACAAACACATATAGGTATCAGAATAACACATCCATCATGATGAGTTGTTTTGTGTTTTATTTTGTAGTGTATGTTGTACTGTTGTGCTGTATGATGTTTTGTGTTATACTGTGTTATGTTGCGCAATGTTATATAGTGTGATATCTATGTGTTGGTCTGTGCAGTATGTTGTATTGTGTAGTGTTGTTATATTGTGTTATATAGTGTTACAGTATGCTATGCTTTGTTGAGTGTTGTTGTATTGTGAAGTGTTATTTTGTGATCTACGTTGTCTTCTGTATTGTGTTTTGTAGTGTTGTCTGTAATATAGCTTTGTGTTATGTCGCGCAATTAAGTGTTATATTGTTGTGTATTGTAAATTATTTTGTGTTATACAGCATTGTATTATGCTTTGTTGAGTGTTATTGTGTCGTGTTATATTGTGTTGTGTATTATATAGCTTTGTGCTTTGTTAAGTGTTATTGCATTGTGCAGTGTTGTGTGATATATTGTGTCAAGTAATAAAGTTGTGTATTGGTTGTTGTGTAGTGGACATGTTATATTGTGTTATATACCACTGTGTTATGCTTTGTTGTTATTGTTTTGTGAAGTGTTGATTGATATTGTGTGATGTTTGCTACATAGGTGTAAGCTTTTTGCATTGCTTGTTATATTGTGTTGTGCAATAAAGCACTATATTGGGTGTTGTGTAGTGTTAGGTGTAATATTGTGTTATTTACAGTAGCATTGTATTATGCTTTGTTGGGTGTTATTGTTTTGTGTGTTTTTGTGTTGTGCGTCGTTTTCTATATTGTGGATTGTTCTATATTATATTGTGTCGTGCAATGTGTTTTTTTTTTGTGTGATGTGTTATATACCATTATGTTTTGTAGAGTGTAATTGTATTGTGTAGCGTGTGACCTGTAATATTGTGTTATGTTGTGCTTTGCACTGTTCTGTTGTGTTGTGTTGTGCAATAAAGTGTTATATTATGTGTTGTGTAGTGTTGTTGAGTGTTATGTTGTGTTGTGTTACATTTTGTTAAGCATTGTGTGATGTGTGTTATATTGTGTGTTGGGTAGTGTTAAGTGTTATATTGTGTTATATAGCATTGTGTTATGCTTTGTTGAGTGTTATTGTGTGTTATATTGTGCTGTGTTGTGTAGTGTTTTGCATTGTTTGTTATATTGTGTCATGCAATAAAGTTGTGTATTGGTTGTTGTGTAGTGGATGTGTTATATTGTGTTATATACCACTGTGTTATGCTTTGTTGAGTGTTATTGTTTGGTGCAGTGTTGATTGATATTTTGTGTTGTTTGCTACATTGTGGTTTGTAGTGTTGTGTGTATTATATTGTGTCTTGCAATGTGTTATATTGTGTGTTGTGTTATATAGCGTTATGTTTTGTTCAGTGTTACTGGGTTGTGTAGTGTGTGTAATATTGTGTTGCGTAGTATTTTGCACTGTCTGTTATATTGCGTTATGCAATTAAGTGTTATATTGTGTAGTGGTGAGTGTTATATTGTGTTGAGCATTAGTGTCGTGTGATATGTTTTATATTGTGTTGTGTAGAGTTGTGTTTTTTGTGTGTGTGTGTGTTGTGGCAGTACCTGTTCCTGAGCGGTCATCAGTTTAGACTCAAGGTCTCTCTTCTCTCTCAGAACCCTCTGTTTATCTTCATATTCTTCCTCTAACTGCACTTCCATCTGTTTCAGCTGTAAACACACAAAAGAGATATTATCATATACTGTATGTATGTTTGAAATTATTAAGTTGAAAGTCTAGATCCTTGATCTTCACCTTCTTACTGCAGGACAGTCTGATCTCCTCGACCTCCTCGTCTTTACCATCCAGCTCTTTGGAGTGTGTTTGTTTCAGTCTCTCCATCTCCATTTCCAACCGGAGCTTTGCCTAAATCACACACAGAGATCACACGAGGCTGCATGTTGGTATTCTCTTCTCCAAATTCAAAGTCACTATCCACTTTTTTAATCAGACATTTCTTTAGCCCCTCCCTTTCTATACCTGCTCAAGCATCTGAATGGTTCCAGCCTGTTCATCAAGCTCCTCCTCCTGATCTTTGACCTTGGCTTCCAGGTCACGCAGTTGTTTCTTAATCTTTGCGAGTGATGCCTCGTCTTTTGACTCCTGGGAGGAGAGGTCTTGGAGCTCGGATTCAAGCTGCTCCAACTTCAGACTGACTGCACACAGCTCTGTTTCCTTTTCCTGCATCCACAAAAGCACATCTATCTGTACACAGCAAAAAGGGGAAGAGAACACCAAACCACTCACACACACACACACACTTATCTGTCTTAATTCTCACCTGTAGCTGTTGTCTAATTGTAAACACTTCCCCAGACAACATATCTCTCTCTCTGGCCAGTTTCTCCCGCTGGTTCCTCTCCCTCTGTAGTTCCTCATGAACCTGGTTCTGCTCCACATCAAACCTGCCAGAACATCAGAGAGGAAGACAGACAGGTGCTGAGAGATATCATTTTAACCACAATATAAAAATCATATCAACAATGGGCCTACATGTCTATCAAACTTCAGTCAGTAGCACCAAAGCATGAATTTCCTCTCTCTGATGAAATCTGATTTGTGGCTGTCAGGATTTTTAGATCATAAAACTTTTATTTGTGTTGTTAGCAACAGATCATATGATTGGCCAGAGTTTAAGTAATGTGGACTTCCTTCAATTCCTTCTGCTTCAAGTCTCTCAGGGGAAGCCTGTCCTATAGGCAATATAGGCAGCCGTCTAGAGCCCCGACGTGCCATGGGGGGCCCTGCGAAGGGGTACATAATGAATGAACATGCTAATCCTGTCCACACGAATGTATAACTACTCTTCAAAATTCCAGAAGCGAGCTGCGCTACACGATGTGCCGTGTTTTTTCAGCCGACGTGCATGGACCTGATCATTTAACACACAAACAACAATAATGGTGACAACCAAAAATAACATTAAGATTTCTCAATAATTATCACATGACAAATAACTAAAAGTGACAACAAATGCAACAAAGACATAAATAAAAGTAGCAAAACAGCTAAATAAACAGCAAAACCAGTAACAGTAATCTGCATAATTTATTCATGATGTCTGTGCATTATTCGGAACAAGAGAACCGCATTGTCCGCAGTATTTTTAACGACAGATTCAACACCTTCCTCAAAAGTGCTCAAGTTCGACAGAAATGCAGAAAATAAGCCATTGCAAATGTTGAATATTTTGTGGCTATTTAAGTCTTTTGAGCATTACTTTAACACATTTTAAATGGCAGAAACTGTGCTTGTGAATGGTTTGTCATGTTTTAACAAGAATTATCTGGAGAACCCGATTCAAACTGCCGACATAAGGATGCAAAAAGTCACATAGAGTGAAGATATGAGAAAAGAATCTAACCAATCTAACCTTCAACATGTAACCAATGAAGCTATCTGCAAAGATCTGCTCTTTAAGAGGTAAGCTATGTGTAGTTATTATTCAAACAGTATATTATGCTATACTGTATTTGTTTATTTTGTAATATATTTTAATACATTTGGTGTTGTCTTTCTATGTGCAGGCCATATTTAAATTATATATATTTTTTTTATTTAAATAAAAACATTTTATTTACACATTTTATTATTTCCTCATTGCTGCACCTGATTGTCACTGATTTTTTAACTTCCATTCACATTTGCACTTTTTGTTTACATTGATTTTACATAGCTATGTGGGTTGTCATGTGGTTGTCAACAATGTCCTGTGGTGTGACATCCTACTAAAACTATTTTAAACACAATTTTTTTTATTATTTCCTTTTTGTATCATTATTTTAGCCTGAATGCAGTTTTTGTGTACATGCAGTACATGAAGTACTTTAAATAATTCATGTCAGTGTGCAGGATTATTTAAGTGAACTGCTGAATGGTGATAACGTTTTTTTAAAAAGATAAAATGATGACCAGTCACAGCACATAAATTAAGCACTTTCCCTAATACATTCATATACAGTTTATCCTAAAACCTTCATGTTAAAAGAAAGGGTTGATGAACATGTTATTTCTTAGTATCTCAGTTTCTCTTAAAAAGAAACCACGTATAATTTTTGATACAAACCCACAGGCTGGGCCTGATGTCTCTGCAGATATATTCATGAGTTGTCATGCATGTTGAGGGCTAGTTACTGTAGCTCCATGTCTAATGTTCTTCTACGATCTAAAATTAATCGCCAATCTAAGCATTAAATTGTTTCCTAATCGACATCAGCCACATGCATCAGCCATATACTAAACATTATACAGCAGCATTAAAAGAAGGCAACCAAACAACCAACAATTAAACAGCCTAAACAGTAAAAATCAGTCCAAACAATCTAAGAGTAAACAAACAGCCCAAACAATCAGACAGTAAAAAAACAGCCCAAACAATCAAAAAGTATACAAACAGCCAAACAATCAGACAGTAAACAAACAGCCCAAAAAATAAACTGTAAACAAGCAGCCAAGCAATCAGACAGTAAAACACAGCCCAAACAATCAAACAATAAACAAACAGCCCAAACAATAAACAAACAGCCCAAGAAAATCAGAAAGTACACAAACAGTAAATAAACAACCAAACAATCAGACAATAAACAAACAGCTTAATCAGACAGTAAACAATCAGTCCAAACAATAAACAAACAGCTCAAACTATCAGACAGTAAACAAACAGCTCTATCAGACAAATAATAAACAAACAGATCAAACAATCGGACAGTAAACAAAGAGCAGAAACAACCAAACAGCCCAAACGATCAAATGGTAAATAAACAGCCAAACAATCAGACAAAAAACAAACAGCAAAAACAATACAGTAAACAAACAGCCCAACTAATAAACAAACAGCTGAAACAATCAGACAGTAAACCAAAATCCATAACAATAAACAAACAGCATGAACAAACAATAAAGAAACAACTTAAACAAATCAGACATTAAACAAATAGCCCAAAAAATCAAACAATAAATAAACAGCCCAAACAATCAGACAGTAAATAAACAGTCCGAACAATCAAACTGTCCAAACAATCAACAGTAAACAAACAGCCCAAACAGTAAAAAAAAAAAAAAAAAAAAAAGACATAAAAATCAAATAGTCCAAACAGAGAACAAACAGCCCAAACTATCAGACAGGTCAATAAAACAAAACAACCCAAACCACCAAACAACTAAAAATCCCAAACAATAATCTCTATAATCAGAATTCACACAAAATGAGGTATGCGCCTTTATGTGTGTAACTGGCTCTTACTTTCTCTGTTTTCTCTCCAGTTCATGGTTGCGTCCTTCTTGATTTTCCAGGTGCAGTTTCGTGTCTTGCAGTTCAGCTCCCAGTCGCTGACATTTCTTCTTCAGCTGCTGGACAGATCGCTGGGACTCCTCCTGATCGGCCTGCAAGTCTGCTAACTACAGAGAGAGAGGGGCAAGGTTAGACAAAGAAACTATTTATTCTTCCACTTTTTTGTCATGAAGTGTCGCTGGTTTCTAACATCAGAATATTACACACATCTGGTATTACACACTACATCATTCTGGAGAGTTTTGAGCTGTTCAAGCACATATTTGATTTTGTAGCAGATGTTTGCAGTTTGAATCCAGATAATAAATAGCATGCAGAGTGTGTGCGTGTGTGTGTGTGGTTTGTGTAGTGCTTGCCTGTGTGTAGTGTGTTAGTTTTACTGACTTTTCTCTCCAGGTGTCTTTTGTTCTGTTGTTCTGTCTCCAGCTTGTCATCCAGTTCCTGCTGGAGTTTCTTCTTTGTGAATTCTGTGTCTCTAATGGCTCGTTCATATTTCAGTCTCCATTCACCACCTGACAAAAAATTACTTAGTTAAAGTGTGTCGTGTTAAGCAGTTTCTAACCAAATCACAAATCAATTGGCCAGTCTCTTCGTCCATACATTTGAGAAAAACTCACTTCCTCTAAAATAATGGCTATTTTCTTTATAAAGTGAAGCAATTCTATAGTCAAGCTTCCGGGTTGCCACACCTCCTCTGGCTGCTCTCTGATTGGTCATCTGTACTGCAGTTTATTTTTGGTACCTGAATCGTCATCTCCATCATTGTCCATTTCAACGTTGAGTTCTGATGCTTGGAGGAGCCTTGCCTCCATGATCTCCATCTCCATGGACTCCATCTGTTTCTTAACAGCAACAAACTTCACCTGCGTTTAAAAAGAAGACAGGAACAGGTATATTCCACAGCGACCCACTTGCAAAAATCCACTCCCACCATAACCTCCTCAGACATTAAAAACTCTCTCTTTTACCTCTTTAACAAGGTTTAATAAACAGAAAGTTCCTCCTGAGGTTTCTCCAAAAATCTTTAAAACACAACTTTCAGTCAGTCCAAGAGTTTACATACCTGCATATCCTTCATGTCTTTCTCAAGCCGTAACCTCTCGCTTGTTTCCGTCTCCAGCAGCTGTGACGTAGACTCCGCAGAGTTCCTCTCATCCGACAGCTCTGCAGTCAGCTCTGTGATCTACATTAACAAATATAACCTTCTTAACTTACAAAAAAGAACCCATTCGTTCACTTTTGTTTTCTCCAGCTCTCCCTATCTCTTGTTTTACTCAACCAGAGCAGGACAATAAAATTAGGCCCTGCTTTGCCTAGTCCTGAAGTCAAATCAGATGCTTGTCTCTTACTCTGCTCTCCAAACGATCCGAGGTCAGTCGCAGCTCATTTCTCTCCTTCTCCACCTTCTCCAGCTTTAACTTCAGATACATGATCTCCTCCTACGAGTCAGAAATGACAATATTCTCTCTAGTGCAAGCAGTGTTAACAAGACAATACTGAATATTTAGATAAGAACAAGACCATCTTTGGCCTGAGGTTTGTTAAACTAATATTGTGATGGTCAGATGTTCTTTTGATAAGGCAGATCTCTCTGCCTCTAGCTGGGTTCAGGAAGAGGGCAGACACCAATGTGACATCTCCAAAGCAAATGCTTTGAGCTCAGATTGAGATGTGATGGGAGCCAAAATCAAAGAGATGCCACAGCTCTACGGCTGATGCAACAAGAGCCCTAGATCATGTCACCTTTAAGGCAAACGTTATCACATACACACATATGCACAGGCAGATAAACCTTCCATTCCTCCTCATCTGAAATTCTAAATCTATATACCATCATAAAGATTGACAGAGGCTTTGCATAGTGAGAAAGTCTGAGATGAAATAAAGAGCAAGGCAGACAGACTCACGTCTTTTCCTCGAATCTGTTCTTCGGTGAGCTGAACTTCTACTAGAGGCCGTACGGTGGTGAAAAGCTTCCACCAAGGCCAGTCCTTCACACCACGATTCTTCTTAATGTTCTTCTGGAGACAACGGATGGCCAAATCCTGGATCTGTTTAGAGAGAGGGAAAGAAAGGGAGACAGACAGTGTGAGCAGATCTGTATCTTCTGATTTTAAGTTTAAGCATTACGTGGATCAAAGCAAACATGCTGATAAGACAGATCTTCATCTGTGAATTACATGAAGTTGAGTGTATTAAAAGCTTGACATAAAAAGATCAATGTTCTTGTTCAGTGTTATCTGAACGTGTTTAAGGATGTTTATGATGCTTTTATTGAATTTTATAATTCTAGAAAGACTGAACAGGTGACAAATTGTGCTCAAAATGTCACCTGTAGCAAGTTGTGTCAATAGTCTATAGATTCTATAGGGATTCTATAGGCATTCTTAAGGGATTCTACAGTAATTGTAAATGATTCTATAGGGATTCTACATGAATACTATAGGTATTCTACAGGACTTCTACAGGGATTAAATAGGAATTCTATAGTATTCTATAGGGATTCTACTAGGATTCTATAGAGATCTATTTGATTCTATAGGGATTCTACAGGGTATCTATAGGGATTCTACATAAATTCTATAGGAGGTATTCAACATGGATTCTACAGGGATACTAAAGGGTTTCTACAAGAGTAGTATATGATTCTATAGATATTCTACTAGGATTCTAAGTATTCTATAGGCATTCTACAAGGATTCTATAGAGGGCTTCTAAAGGAATTGTAAATTATTCTATAGGGATTCTAGATTAATTCTACAAGGATTCTACAGCAATGGTTCCCAACCCTATTCCTGGAGGTCCCCCAACACTGCACATTTTGTATATCTCCCTTTTCTGACACACCAAATTCAGGTCTTGGAGTCTCCACTAATGAGCTGATGAGTTGAATCAGGTGTGTTTAATTAGGGAGATATCCAAAATGTGGTGTTGGGGGGACTCCAGGAACAGGGTTGGGAAAAACTGTTCTACAGGAATTCTATAGTATACTATTGGGATTCTACAAATTCTATAGGGATTTAATTTGATTCTATAAAGATTCTATAGGGTTTCTTCAGGATTCTATAGGGATTCTTCAGGAATTCTACTAGGATTTTATAGGAATTCTATAGGGATTCTACAGGGATTCTAAAGGGTTTCTATGGATTCCATAGGGATTCTATAGGATTCTAAGGATTGTATAGGAGAAGGATCATTGTTTAAAAAAAAACAAATTGTATTTTTTTTTAACTACTACTACATTGACACATTCCAGATCGACAGCACGTCATCCGTGGCATTTTGTTTACCAGTGAGGAAAATATTTTTTAGCAGCTGTGTTTTGTGTATGTTTTAGTACTACTTGTCTTACAAGCAGACAGAAGTAGGACAAATATTTGTGGAGACTTTTTGTGATTGATTACAGTGGCGGACATTCAAATTCAGCTCAGGACTGCAAGGAAACACAGAGGAGATGCAGTGGAGGGAAAATGAGTTTACCTTCCTCTTCTTGAAGGTCTGTCGGGACAAGTACCCCCTGCAGGCTGCTTGGAACAGTGTGATGTTCTGTCTGGTGTATTCATCCCTTTGTCCCTCGAGTTTAGCCACAGTTCCAGCTCTGAAGAACACCTAACACACACAAACACACATTTGGGGGTTAAACCTGACAACAGCATAGAGAGTCTCCCCCAAAAAGTGTTTATTCTATATAACATCAGGAAGAGAGTGTGTATGAACATAGTGCTGTATTCTCAAACATATGCTGCTTTAATTTGTAATAGAGCTTCTATAACATAACAACATTAGCAAGCTGACATTGTTCATGTAATCAAATATATATAAAAAAGAATTAAGACTTAAATATAAATTAAATTCAACAAAAAGAAGACTAAATGAAAATAACAAATAAAAAGTTAATCAGGAAAATGTTTGTGTGTGTTTGCTCAGACTGTTTTACACCTGAGCTGGAGCAATAGATACGAAAACCAAGAAGACCTCTTGTGATTATACACATCCAATTAGATCATCTCTCAACTGACCCATCCAATAAGCTGAGACATCAAGAATCATATCCAAAACAGGACAGCCAACCAGAACAATCTGAACAACAAACTCAGTGAATCAATTTCCATTTAACGCATTTTTGGAGTTTATTTAGCATTGCGAGTACTTGTAACAGCAGAAGTCAAGCAGAACTGACAGGAGATGTCAGTAGAATTGTAAATCGTTATGTTTTTCGCTGCTTGAATCCTTTGTGAAGGGATCTTTAATGTTGTAATCCATTTCAGAGTGCAGTTCAGCCTTCACAAATCCTGAAGCCATTTGTAGCTGCCACAAAATGATTACTAACTATTCAAACTTATAATACGGTCCAATAAATCCCCATTCTTCTGGGAGCACGTCAGGTGGGACTTGTTTGCAGCGCTGATGTATTTTTCTGAGGTCTCTTCGGCTCTGTGTGAATTTTCAGCTGATGGGATTAATCTGTTGCATGCCAGCGTCTGTTTAGACTGATTAGTGGCGGCGCAGGATGCCAGAAAGACAGAACTAGAAAAGACTCAAACAAACAAAGGAGCTCACGCTTGGACTCATGTTTCTCACATCCAGCCGCGAGTGGTTTACAGTCGCTCACAGAAAAACACACACAGCAGCAGTGGTGTTTTCTCCAAGTAGGCAAGGGAGGCAGTGCCCCCTCAAAAAAAAAATGTTAAAGAAAATAATAAACAGTACAACAATATAAATAAACAAATCTTGTGAAATATGACATCAAATAGTGTTAAACGTCAAATTTTTCTTAACTGACATTCAGTACATTTACATGCCCTTTAAATTTGATTTCAGTCAAAACAAAAATACGTCTTTAAAAATGTTGTGTAAATTCTTTAGTCCGACTGAAATAGTACCAGTTCAATTTTTGCAAAGTCGGACTAATAGATAATTCTGTTGTAGCTCGGCCTTGTCCTGCATGTATGCATGTTAATTGAACCATAATTGACCTCAGCTTGACAAGACTTTGAAGTGCCTTGGTTTTAATAGTTTGTTAACAGAAACATACAAAAATATGAAGCTATAGTATTGGTTTTCTGTAACAGTGTAAGGTAAATGCTGTTTCATATTCCTTCAACCCAAAAACCATGTAATAAAATTGAATAAAATCTAATAAAAATATATATTATAATAATTCTTACTTAGTCTGTTTCTTCTGCTCTAGCTTCTGTACTACTCTACCTACTATTGCAGCAGATTTTGTTGACTTTTGTATAACAAATTGCTCATTCTGTTTATTGTAGGTTGCTTTGGATTAAAGTGCCTTCAAAATGACTAAATGCTAATGTAAATGGCAAATATAATTGCAAAATACATTTATACTGTGCACAAAAACCATTGCAAAGAGTGGAACTCATAATTTCAGAAGTCCAACACGACACTGCACAGTAGGAATATCACCTACTACTTTTTGATATTACAGATTTACCTGCATCCTTCAACGCTTCATAGGTGACAGAATGAAGGGAAGTGTGTGTGTGTGTGTGTGTATGTGTACTCACCCTGCTCAGGCCCATGTGATAGCTGCTCTTCTCCAATTCCAGGGACTCCAAAAGCTCCTCTACTGCCTGCAAGACACACACACTGTGTCATCTCTAGCTCACACAGTCTACATTACTAAAACACTACTGACCCATGTGTACATCCACGCACTGGTCAGTCTCTGCTTTCCAGGTCTGCTACGGCCCCTAAACTGTCCAGACAACCATCAGCCCCCACAGTGACACTGACACTCTCATGCGGAAAGGTCTTGAGAACTTGATCTATCTGAAAGGACCCATCTAGATTACACCACTAAAGGGGGCGCTGGCCCCTAACAACTAAAGGGCCATTGTTTGAATCTGTTTCAAAGAAACCCTCCACTGAGACGCTGATACAAGAGAAACATGGTTCTGTCTCTCCCTAATTCTCTCTATTTGCATCTTTCCTCCTTCCACTGGGACTTTCAACACCATTGACCTTCTCTGACAGGGCATCTTTCTACGCTCTTTTTACCACAAAAAAGTCTGCATCAGGGTCCAAAATGAAAACTCCTAACTGAACTGAGACAATTTACAAGAGATAAATATTTCATACTTCCCATGAAAATGTATTTTGCATAATTTTTAAATATTTTTAATCTAGTTCTGTTCAGCCGACAGCCACACTGGATCAAGCAATGGCAGGAATTTTGGAGTGGGGCAGTCTGTTCACTCAACCAATGGCAGATAGGGAAAGCTCCTTTTTTTTTTTTTTTTGCCAATTCCATTGTACTCTAGTGGCACAAAAAATGACACACCTCACCTTTATGTAGGTTTTATTTACATTTTTACTCGCATTTGGTGCGTGGCGAGTGTTAATTTGGGACCCTGTCAGCGCTTTGCATGCTCAAGGCCAAGTTACATTTAGGGTTTTGTAGAAGACTTTTCTTTGGTCTCTCCAATCACTGAGCCAAAATAAGATTTGGAGGCCCCATGGACGGAGACATTTTTCAAGCTGATAATTGCAGTACATGTGGCCATTTAGTAAGCGCTAAAGCCCAGAGCAATTACTACATTTTTCCTGTCTGCTCTGTGTATTGATTCGAGTCAGAGGCCCAGCTGGGGATTCTTGATTAAGCCATAATAATAACCCACAATTACCCAGAGTTCATTTCTGTCTTGGATTCACAACACACAAGAGTAAGTGAAGCTCAAAAGTTTATTTCTGTCATTTCTAAAGCTCTTGTTTTATTACTGATGTGCTATTTTCTCTCTTAAACAACTACTCACTCGTTTCTCATCCTTCACAATGTAGTTTCGGCCCAGTTTCTTGGTCAGGTGAGGAGCCAAAATGTCAAAGCGTCTTCGGAACTCAGAGAAGACCATGTGATCAGGGAAACCTGTACAAGGAATGCATGGATTCATTGGTCCATTTTAACTGTAAATTTCTAAAGAGACAACATTTAACAGCATTCACTACGCACTTAAAGACACCATGAAATAACCTGACAAGTGCAGTTTTCTGTCCTGTGTTGAAGTATTTCCAGTTTAGACAAAGTTCATACGGGACATATCAAAGGCTTTGTTCGTTTTCTTACATTGTTTTTTTACATTTATATTTAAATTTAGTCATTCAGCAGAAGATTTATCCAAAGTGACTTACAAAATTGTTACAGATCAATATTAAGTCCTTTTTTTTTACTATAAATCTCTCCCATTGCACTCCCATTGTATGGACCTACAGAGCTTCTAAAAATCTTCGTTTGTGTTCAGCAGAAGAAAGAAAGTCATACACATCTGGGATGGCATGAGGGTGAGTAAATGATAAGAGAATTAAAAGTTTAGGGTGAACTATCACTTTAATATTATTTTCCCTGCCCCCATGCCCTTGGTTATATAAGCAGAAAAGTTGTTTCAGAGGTAGAGAAAGTTATTACTAACTACTTTGATAAAAGATTATGATAACTAACACATCTTTAGAATTAAGGGCATTGATTAACTGCACACAGTAAGACCAGGAACATTTCTTGAGAAATCAAATAAGTTCAATTTTGATTTTATTTTGTCTTGTGAATTGGGTTGTGAATCACACATCTTCATCTCCCACATTACTATTCATTCTCTCTTATCACCTTGTCTGTAAATCCTCAAGCTGTCCAGCAGTTTGAAGCCACGGACCTGAGCCCTTAGTAAAGCCACATCTAGCTGCATGAGTCCAGGGTCACAGATTTCTCCTGGGGCCTCTGGGGACCCTGCTGCCCGAAGTGCCTCCGCTCGGGGTAACAGACAGTGCACAAAGTGAACTCTGGATCTGCGGACTGTGTCCAACAGTGCATCCTGACAGAAAAAGAAATATATAATTTTACTGTTTTTTTTATTTTTTTATTACCATTTCAAGTACCTTATTTGTGTTGATCTTTTAGCAATATTGCATATAAAGAATCAGTCATTTAAAATTGAAAGGCAAAGAAAGAAAGAGAGAGAGACATTTAATGACCCTCTGAAAAACTCACCACTTGAAGTTTTATCTGAAGGCAAAGAGACTTCTTCTTGACTGCAGCCATGCCTGTAGTGAAGGTCTTCCTCATGCCGGTGGCCCGACGCATGGCCAGCTGAGAGACGCCCTCCAGTCCAGCAATAGAGCCGCTCAGAACTGCAGCACTGCTGGAGCGGCCCACAAACAACCCACTAATGCTCTTCCTGTTGAAATGACAGGGACAACTCAAGTATGTTTTCTTTATTGTTTAGAAAACAATATATATTAGTTATATAGTTATATTTATATACATTATTTATAATATATAGAAGTTTATTGCTTATTCTTTAAGGAGATTCTGATTTACTCATTAATACGGAGGTGACTAGAGCAAAGGATTGTGGGCAGATCTTACTTCTGGGAATTCGCAAGCAGATTGGCTGCATTTTGCGGGGTGGGGTTTAGCTTGGCAAGGTTCAGCCAACCATTTGTGTCGTATTCCACCCAATCTGTCCCATGACTGTGGCCGAGCAGGAAGTTATGCGTGTTTTCACTCTTTACCAGCACAGTGTGACCTGCAGCAAAACAAGATATACAGTACGTGAATCCAGGGCAGAACGTGTGTTTGTGTGTGCGAGTTAAGGTGTATGTGTAGGTTTACTTATAATTTGAGGACAAAATTGTACCAAGAAGTGAGCTAAATTTGACAAAACCTCCCTTTGTGGTCATTCTCATTTATATAAAAAAAATTAAAAAAAAATAAATACAAAAAAAACATAATACGTAGTATTATTTTTTTATTTATTTATTTATTTTTTGTCTAAAAATGCAAAAACATTTAGGATTAGTCTATAGTAATTATGATTAGCTTTATATAAAATAACAGAAGGCTATAATATATACCTATTAGAGCTGTCAGAATTAACATGTTAACATGCAGTTCATTTAAAAAGTTTAAAGCGTTAATTTTTCTTAATCGCGATTAACGCATTTACCATTAATACAGCATAAACCAGCATAAACGCTGGTTTGAAGGGCGGAACCTTTGTAGTGTGTCTGCACTGACACACACAACACACGCACAACAGCGCTTCGGTGTCAGTGATCAAATGATAGGGAAAGGACCTCTTAACACTATTTTATGTACAAAACAAGCCCAGATGGGATTTGTGATAGAAATCAAGTATTTTTCAGCCCATGTAAGGTGCATTTTAATTACCACAGAAGCGGGGTCTGGGTAACCCAGTGGTAAAAGACGCTGGTACCACCCCCGGAGTATGCTAGTTCGAATCCCAGGGCGTGCTGAGTGACTCCAGCCAGGTCTCCTAAGCAACCAAACTGGCCCGGTTGCTAGGGAGGGTAGAGTCACATAAGGTAACCTCCTCATGGTCGCTATAATGCGGTTCGTTCTAGGTGGGGCGCGTGGTGAGTTGAGCGTGGATGCCGCGGTGGATGGCGTGAAGCCTCCACACATGCTATGTCTCCGTGGCAATGCGCTCAACAAGCCACGTGATAAGATGCGCGGGTTGACGGTCTCAGACGCGGAAGCAACTGGGATTCGTCCTCCGCCACCCGGATTGAGGCGAATCACTACGCGACCACGAGGACTTAAAAGCACATTGGGAATTGGGGCATTCCAAATTGAAAAAAAAACCCAAAAACATTTACCACAGAAGCACGTCAAGTCTTACCTATCACCAAAACACAGAATGAGACATTTTTGTCTGCAAGCACTCTTCATGTGGAGTTCAAAGGGTGCTTGATGCTGATGTTGCTACTTAACGTGAATCATGAAGCCAATCAGCTTCACGATTGCTGTAGCAAAGCAAATAGCCACAGACTGACGGCTGATTAATATTTTGAAGGATGACAGTTTATGAGATTTAATGCCCATTGCAATGAATATGCAACCTATGGGGAGACTAGTTCTTTCAATTAGTTAACCTGCCACTTAGACTTTGCGAAACATTGAATGTTACTTGAATTGGTGCTATTTTAGTGCATTTCTATATTTACAGCCTACTGTGGAAGGCTTTGTTTGGAAAATTTTAATAAACCATTATATTGTTACATATAGTTTTGTTTTCTTTCCTAAGATGAAAATAAATGCATTTCAACAGGAAAATAACTATATTTAGTGTCAAATTTCAGCACTTTCAAAATCTGCGATTAATCGCGATTAACTGCAAAAAATTACACGCTTAAAAAAATATATAATTGACTGACAGCAGTAATCCTTATTTATTTGTATAGATTTATGTATAGATTGTATAAATATTTGTATTATTTACATAGCTAAGAAATGAATGTGTGTATGACCTTTGCTCTCCCCTTCTGCAGGGCCGTAGTAACTGAAGAGTCTTTGGAGAAGTGTGTCCTCGGATCCTCCTGGCTGCAGAACTTCCTCATCCATCAGCCAGAGCAGACCCCTTGCCTCATCTGTCCGGGACAGCGTACGCACCTGAACCACAGACCCACATTGAATAATTATTTAAAAGGTGCCATTTTGTTATTAAAATTTTTAATGATTCATAAATTAACACAAATTACAACAACATCTATATAATGAATCAAAAACTTTAAACATTAAACCCCCAATATATCCCCTCCCCCTACCAAACTCTCAACCCACCCTGACCCCCCCACGAACACCCCTGTGGTCAATAGAAGAAAAGGTGCCATTTAACATCAAACATATCTTTAACATTAAATTGAGAGCATTTAATTTATTCTCAACATAATAATTATTTATGTCCTGCATGTGCATCTTACCAGGGCCTGGCTAGAGGACTGATCAATCACAGCCAATGATCGAGAAGGACTAGGCTCCAGGTCATCCAAGGTGATCTCAATGTTTTCCTAAAGGAGCACAGAGTAGTTATTTTATCACGAAGAAAATCGGTTTGTTCAAATAGACTATGACTCTGCCTCATCACATAATGCTGACATCAAAGCTCATGAGTAAGACTTATTATTATTATTTGAGAGCATTATGACTGCGTGAGAGTATGTGCACCTCTTTGTAACGCTCCAGCTCCTGTACAAACGTTCGCTCTTGGAAAAGAGTCTGCAGCCGTTCCTGAACGTAATTATGACAGAGCTCCTCAAACGTGGCCCCGCGCTGGTTCTTCACCTGCCGGGGATTCTGGAATCCTGGGGTGTCCACAATCAGCAAAGAACAGAGAGAATGCTGATTGGACTTCAGAGCTCTGAAAACAAAGAGAGAGACATCTGAATGGGTCACTTGATTTGAAACAAGTTCCTGCTGCACTATGGTGACCACTGACTACTAACCTGTTAATAAGAGAGATGAGAAGCGTGAAAAGTTCAGAGTATAAACTAGACGCCATGGACTCTAAACACTCTGCTGCTGTCGCTTTCGATGCTGAAACACAATAAAAAGACTGCTAGGGAAACATTAATCACATTTAAAATTATGTCACTGAGCACATTTACATGCACGTTCTTACACCGATTATGCTTACTAAGCCTACAACAGAGGTCATGTAAATGCAATAAACCGCATTCCTTTATCGGTGTAAAGGACATAAACGTCTTTTGAATAACCCGATTGACAGGGGTAGATTTTTGCCCATTACGCTGATTTTGCGTGCCATGTAAACACCTTACCCGGTGTTCTTACCGGCTCATCCAATATGCGCAGGTGTTGAGCGCATGTCTCTTCACGGTTTGACATCAAAAGTAGAAAAATAATGTGATTATTTCAAACGTCATGTAAACTTGCCTTGTTCGGTTTTTTAAATAAGCTGATTTTAGAGAGTAATCATCGTATTGGTGTGTAAGTAAACAGGCTCACTATTTACTTACCCTCACATTGTTTCAAATCTGTATACTTTTATTAATTCCAAGGAAAACAAAAATAATCATTACACAGCTCTTGCCATATAACAGCAGTTCATAGTGACCATGTCTTTTAAGCTCCAAGTACAAATAAAACATAAAAGCAATCTATATGACTAATGCACAATATACCAAGCCTTCTAAATTCATACGGTAGTTTTGTGTGGAAAAACAGAACAAAATTTAAGTAGTTATTTATTGATAATCTTAACCTCCACCGAAGCTTGTGTCTAGCCCACACTCGCATCCAGAATAAAAAAATGCCATGTTGTGTTTGGTTACTTTTTCTGTCAAAAAAGTACAAAGCTTTCATATGACTTCAAAAGCATTGGAATATAACAGAAGACTTAGAATGTATGTTCTAAGCACTACTTTTATGGTGCTTTTATGGGGTTTTAGATGTGGTCACTAGAAACTGTGATTGTATAGCAAGATATTCCATGGAAAAATATCCATACAGATTTGGAATGACAAATGTTATATTTTGGGGTGAACTATTCCTTTAAGATCGCTAACAAAAACATACAGAACAATTTAAAGACCAACGCCTGTAAATTAATTCAGTGAATAAAAATAAATTCATATTTCAAAAAGTGTAGGTACTGGTACCTAAGCTGTCCGTATCATCTGTACTCTGTCGGACACTGGCGGAGCGGGGCAGGGAGCCTTTGCCCTGCAGTTTAAAGATGGCGGATGAGAGCTCTTCCAGTGTGCAGCCCAGGAGATATGAAGCTTTCTGTGCCCACTCGTGCCTGGCAAACTGCTTTCGACCCGCTGAGGGGGTCAAACAGCCACAACCACATAAGAACAATGTTACCACAAAACATCCTTCGAACACCATTCACGTTATGGTGACACTAGTTTTTACAAACACAGAAAGCTCTCTGATCAAGTTTTCATAGAACAAGGAGAAACTTTCATCTCCTGGATTGATGATCAAAGAGAACAAACATTTTCATTCTGGCCTTCAATATCAGAGCAAAAACACACACACAAAGCTAGATGAAAGACAGATATACAAAGCTTGATTAGGATGCTAAATAAATAAAATAAACATAAAACAACCTGCTTTCATTCTGAGAGACAGACAGAGAGAGAGAGAGAGAGAGAGAGAGAGAGAGAGAGAGAGAGAGAGAGAGAGTGTTTACCTGCATCTGTCTCTGTGATATGAAGGGAACAGCAGCATGCAACATCAATATGCAATAAAAACAAATTATTAGAATGTTAAACACAAAACAAATATTATACACAGAGAAACCATGTTAAACACTGAAGATTAAATTACATTTGTTTGTAAACATCAATAACACACATGCCACCTGCTCATAAGAGCCCAAAGAGTAATTTGCTGTCTTGGTTAAATGACTGGAAAGACTCTGCTGACTCTTAGTGGACAGAAGTAAAAATACACTCTGAGAAACAAATGTCCACTACAAACACTCATTGTGACCTTACTTCAGGTCTGTTGGCTCAATTTACAAATGTATCTTAAAGTTAATGTTGTATTTTTTGCAAACTGTTGGCTGATCATGAGCAAATCTTGAACTCATCGTGAGAAAAATCACAGGCTAATCACAAGCCTATTGTGAGCTGATCACAAGCTGATTATGAGCTGATAAAGCACTCATTAGCTGTTCATGTGACAATCATTAGCTGCTCAAAAGCTTATACAGTACTCATGAAGTGATCATAAATTGATCATCATGAGCTAATTATAAGCTGATCACAAGCCGATACAGCACTCATGAGATGATTCCAAACAGATCCTGAACTGATCCTAGGCCGATCTTGTGCTAATCAAGAGCTGATCATGAGTTGATTGTGAGCCGATCACAAGTTGATCACATGGTGATAGTGAGCTGATCATGAGCCAATTTCGAGCAGATCAAACTGATACAGCACTTATGAGAAAGTCACAAACTGATCATGAGCCAATCATGAGCTGAACTTGAGCTGATTATTAGCAGATTATGAGGTGATTACAAGCTGATACAGCATTCATGAGCTGATCATAAACTGATCTTGAACTCTAATCAAGAGCTAATCGTGAGTTGATTGTGTGCTGATCATAAGCGGATTATGAGTTGATAACAAGCTGTTACATCAATCATGAGCTGATCGCCTGATCTCAAGCTAATCAAGATCTGATTGTGAGTTGATTGTGAGCTGATAAGAAACTGATTATGAGACTGTGTCAGACCAGTTGCACCCCAGCCTGAATCGGAAGGGGGAGGAGTGTGACGAGGAGGAGGGCGTGGCCCGGCCGTGATGGAACGCAGCCAGCGCTGAATCAGCTGATCAGTGGGATAGCGAGATAAGGGGGCAGCCGGGGATGCCGGTTGGGGATGCATTGTGTGTGTCTGCTTGTGTTATGGTTTCTGTTTGTTTTATGTTGAGTTTTGCATGACTGTTCAGCCGGTTCCCGCCTCTTCCTTGCCCATCCTTATACTGTTACAGAGATGATTGTAAGGTGATCACAAGCTGATACAGCATCCATGATCTGATAATTAACTAATCATGAACTGATCATTTGCTGATAATGAGCCGATTTAGAGCTGATCACAAATTGATCTTGTGATCTTGCACTAATCAAGAGCTGATCGTGAGTTGATTGTGAGCTGATCATAAGCTGATTATGAGCCAATTGTGATGTGATCACAAGCTGAAACAGCATTCATGAGCTGATCACAAACTGATCTTGAACCGATCATGAGCTGATCTCAAGCTAATCAAGAGCTGATTGTGAGTTGTTTGTGATTGTGATCACAAGCTGATACAGCACTCTTGTGCTGAAGACAAGCTGATCACAAATTGATTGTGACCTGATTGTGAGCAGATCACAAGTTGATCATGAGCCGATCATTAGCAGATCACGAGCTGATCCAGCACTCATGAACTGATCACAAACTGATCATGAACCCATCATGAGCTGATCTTGGGCTTATCAAGCTGATCGCAAGCTGATACAGTACTCATGAGCTGATCACATGCTTCAGTCAGTTCATTATCAGTTAGAAATACAGGTTGACAGCTCTCAGCATGACTGAGCTCAGAGTCATGTAAAGAGCAGTACAGGAATTAGGAAGATGAAGCACACAGACATGATTCATTACCCTTCTCATCTACGACAGAAACTGCTTTCATCAAACAAAACCTCAATAAAAAGCATTTACTAGCAAAGCACACCAATAATCTTCTGTTCATAAAACGAATACCTGCACATTAATACATTCATCTTTAATTAGCCAATATGGTTATAGATCAAATTAATGAACAACCAAACAGCCGTGCTGTTATTTCAATGTCTTCTCACTAATTCAGACATTAGTACTGGTGTAGACAGACACTGTAGGAGCAAGTAGGTGTACCTTTTGTGGCACCAGCTGCACCAAGGTGGTATATGGCCCCTAAGATCAGCCACACTGTTTTCTGCTCTTCACCAGAGATGCCCAGGACCTTCATGGCAGCTTGTAGCTTAGCGAACTGCTGTGCAGCTTTCTGCTTGTCCTCAGGCTGTACAACAAAACACAGAGAGATACAGTATGTTGTAGTTCTGCCATTTAATGATGAACTAGTATGGTATCTCTTACCTTAGAGGGAGGAAAGAGCCCAAATGCACTGTTCTCAGCAAAGTGATTGAAGTGTAGTTCAGTCCTGAAAGGTACAAAACTTACATTAGCCAATGCTCCCTCTCTTGATGAATCCCAGACTGCATAAAATTTATACTATATAGCATTTCAGAGTAATAGTGCACAATTAACGCATCCCAATTAGGATTAGTTCCCATTGACAGTCGAAGCAATGTATAAATGTATTTTAAATATATTTCAAAATTTAAATTGTGTTTTTAGTTTAAATAATACTGAATTTTAGGTTAATGAATTTAGTAATGCCCTAATACTGGCAATATGTGAAAAGGTTTTTGGTATCAAGGCACAATTGTATGATGTGGTCGATGTCCATATATGTCTCAATAAAGACGTACTGCCTTACTTTATCATCACCAGAAAAATTTGTGCTTTATTTTAGAAGTATGCAAATAAATATGCAGTGTCTCTCTCTCTTTCTCTAACTCACTTTAGAGATGCATCTGCCCCAGCCATCAGATAGTAAAACACGTTGAAGCTTGACTCTGCCTCTGGTCGTCTGGTCACCCTGAACTTCTCCAGCAACATGGTCTATATGAGAGACATGTAACCAATTAGACAAATTTGCCATTCTCCTTGTTGTCTCTATCCTATGTGAACTTCCTTGAAATTATAAGTAATCACCTCACTCTACCCTACCTGAACAGATGCAGAGGCCACCTGTCCTGCCTGGTCAAAGTCGAGAGAGACTATGTGTGAGAAGCGGCTGGTGTTCCCGTTCATGGCTGTACTACAGTTCCCAAATGCCTCCAGAACAGTGTAGACAGCCTGCCATTTTTCAGCTGTGGAAAATTATAATGTAATATAATTCTAAACGGTCTAAAACCGAAATTTTACTAACAGTCTCATAACTATAAACGTGGCTAATACTTTAGTATTATGACTAAAACAAAAAGCTGTCTAAAATTAACACTGGAGCTCCTCTGGTCACTGTCCTAATAATAAAATTTTTGTTTTATCCAAAGACATAATAAAATCTGGGAAAGATGAAGGAGGACAATCTACAAAGGCTCCACCTCCTTACCTGAGTACACTTTCCCACTGCCCGCTGCGATGGTGACTAGGTACTGCAGCAGGTGCTGGCAGTTCGTGGTCTTTCCACTACCACTCCTGCCCAGCAGCACAATGGTCTGGTCCTGACGTGTGGTCAGCAGCTGACGATACGCAAACTGTGCTATAGCAAAGATGTGAGGAGCCGTTTCCTCTCTCCGGCAGCCCTTAAACATCTGCATCACCTGACACAAACAGACAGCAGATCATCTCATTCCATTTCTCCATGCATTAACACCGAGGTAAGTTTAGGATTTTTGAGTAAAAATGTATACCTTCTCTGAATACATGGCAGGGATGCTGAGAGGATTAATCACCAGCAGGTTGGACCCAGCATAGGTGTGTATCAGGTTGCCGCCATAGCGCTGACGCAGACTGTGAAGAATGCTGGACTCATTGAGGTAAAGAAGAGAGGACAGATCCTCCACTCTATCATACGACAGGGGATTTGCCTGACAGACAGACATGAGATAGATAAGATCGTTTGAATATTATGGATGGATGGATGGATGGATGGATGAAGAAGGACAACTCGACCCACCTTCTCCACATCTTCCTCGTCAACTTCCAGTAACGTTCCATCATGCTCCAGTCTGACCTTCACTTTTCCCTCTGGAAGAGAACCTGGGTCCATCTTGAGTTGAGTCGCTATAGAGAAACCAAAAATAGATTATAAACAAGCTGTATTAAAAAATCTCAGCATACAGTAAAACATTTTCTCACTTGAACTGGGCTAGTCATCATGTAGGACTTTAGGTACTAACCCAAAGAGAAGCCATCTTTATGGACTAGCCACACCTTCTCAGTGTTGTACCAGGCCTTTTCTGCAGCAAGCTGCTCCTCTGTCTTCACCTGTAGCAAGGGAGTAAAAGGAAGTCAGAACACGTTTGATTACTTTTTCGTCCTGTTTTTAGGTTAGATACTGTGACAGTGACATCCAGTTGTAAGTGTGGCTTTAGAAATGAAAACTGCAAGATCTGAGATGTTGAGATGAAAATGTTGGTTTAATTTGGATAATTTAAAGAATACAAAATCTCAAGCACAACCAAACAGTTGCAGCACTGTACAATAAAAAAACAAAAAACAAAAAACAAAATGGCTTTCAAGTTACTTGATTTTAGTGTGGATTTTGTCGTACCTACAGTTCCTACATTCTGTTTTCTCTGAATCTGGACATAGCTGATCCAAACCCATCTGTCACAGTATAGATTACTGATTTTGGTCATAAGTTAACTACATGTTGACAAAATTTGTAGTTACTGTGTTTTGCTGTTGCACGACAGTGCCAATCAGCAGCAATACTTTTCATCAACTATCACAAAACAAAAACAAGTTCTCTTTACACACAAGCATCAGCCAAAAAAAGAACACATAGAAAACCAAACATAAGCAAACATACAGATGCAAAGGCAGGAATCCAATTGTTATTTCAATACAGAGAGGAGTAAAACCAAATAGTAGTCAGTCTTGAACTATGACAGACTACTATTTGGTTCCTCTAACAGTATTACAATTTACTATTTGACTACTGAGTCTGACATAAGACACAGGCAGAGCAGTGAACAAACCTTAGACAGACTGGCAGATTCATGAGCAACCTGCAGGAGAGCCACAGGGTCCTCAGCTGCCTTGGCCTGAGTGGGCCAGAAAAAGCCAACACAGCGGAGGTCAATTTTTAGATAGTTATACATATGTTTTCACAGGAATGAGGCTATAGAATTAATACAACTAGGGCAAGAGGCAGCTATTAAAGCACCTTACAAAGTTGCAATTACTTAGACATTTGTCAAAACAGTGATCAAAACCAGACAATGACCTGAACAGGACAAAAAAAAAAAAAAATCATCAAGTGAATTTTAATTAAACACTTCACAAAGAAAGAAAGAATGCTAGAAAGGATGAAAGAAAGGAGGGTAAGAAGGAAAGAAGCAAGCAAGAAAGTAAGAGAGTGAAAGAAGCCAAAAAAATAAAGAGTGAAAGAAAGAAAAAAGAAAGACCAAAAGAAAGAAAAAGCAAAAGAGAGCAAAAGATATAAAGAGTGAAAGAAAGAAAGAGTGAAAGAAAGACAGCAAAAGAAAGAATAAAATAAAGAGAGCAAAAGAAAGGAAGAGCGAAAGGAAGAGCAAAATAAATAAAAGCAAAAGTTTGAAAGAAAGAGCAAAATTTATAGAGTGAAAGAAAGTAAGAAAGAAAGAAAGAAAGAAAGACTGTGATAACAGGAGGCTTTACAGTAAAGTTCTGCTCCAGATGTTTGTGATTCTCTGAAATGGGCATCAGTGAAGACCCCTACAGATGGAACCAAACAGGGTCAGTGAAGGTAAATTTATCTTGACAACAATAGGATCAGCAGTGTGACTATTCTCAAACCAACTATGTTTCATTTTCAGACAATACACTCTCAAAACCACAGCTAAACTCCTTCATTTTCTCACACATACAAGTCAAATTGCCAGTTGCAGAACACAAACCTGTTGGTTGTCGACAAAGGCACTCTGGGATGGAAGTTTTCCTGCCGGAGCAGCTGAAGGTTTTGACACTCCCTTAACCTTCACAGCAACAGCACATACGCTCGTTGTCAGTACATTTGCATGGAAACACATCCAAATGAGTAGACACTCCACAACCATGCCAGAAGCCAGTAAAATAAGGCCCATCCCACACAGAACCATGGGACCAAACAAATTCACATGCAGTAAAAGTTCCAATCCCAACATCACACACCAAAATTGCAGCTTAAAGTTACAAAAAAAAGTTTGGAATTGACATGCTCTGTGCTAATTCATTATTAGTCCAATATATCCTCCATAAGCCACAACATTCCTTAGATTTTTATATGAGTTCTATCTATTAACAGGACGTTAAATCTGATGTAGGTTTTGAAAGGTAACCCAGAGATTATGTGCTTTAGAAAATGATTTCAAGAGTCAAAATCAGTAATCAAGTGGTTTCAGAGTTACCACTTCAATCCACCTCATAGGGTTAATGACAGCATGTTGCAGTGTACTTTACACAAGGGTGAAGAACAGCGATTATTATGAGATATGGTGAGATGTTAGTTTTGCAATCAATCTTCCAGATTTGGTTTCTTTCACCTATCCACTGACAGTGTTGTCTTGCTGAACAAACATGCATTTGAAAAGCATTCAGAAACAGGTGCAGTATGTACCTCTGGCTTTCGCACAGCTGTAGTCCTTGTCACGGGAATAAAGCCTGCAGGGGGTGCTAATGGGTCAACTTTGGGCTTGGGGATGAATCCTGCCACTGGTGCAAATGGGTCTCGCTTTGGGGCGGGAACAAATCCCGCTGGTGGTGCCAGAGGATCAGGTTTAGATGCAGGTTGAGTGGTGGGGTTGGGTTTTGGAGCTGGGATGAATCCGTTGGGTGGGGCCAGAGGATCAGATTTGGATGTCAGCTGAGTCAGCGGGTTGGGTTTAGGAGGTGGGATGAATCCAGCAGGTGGGGCCAGAGGATCAGATTTGGATGTCAGCTGAGTCAGGAGGTTGACTTTAGGAGGTGGGATGAATCCAGCAGGTGGGGCCAGAGGATCAAGTTTGGCTGCAGGTTGAGTTGAAGGGGTGGGTTTTGGACAAGGTATGATTCTGGAGGATGGGGCCAGAGGATCAGGTTTGGATGCAGGTTGAGTGGAAGGGTTGGGTTTAGGAGCTAGGATGAACCCAGTGGGTGGAGCGAGTGGGTTGGGCTTGGCAGGTGGAATGAATCCAGTGGGAGGTGTAAAAGGGTCCACTTTAGAAGCAGGTGGACTGGATGCAGGGTTAGGCACAGATGTTTGGGTTTCCTCTTTTGCCTCCTCTGAAGGCATCTGACTTTCTTTGCTCTGTTTTTGTGTTTCTTTGTGTTCAGCAGCCCTCGAACGAGACCGGTGTTCTTTAGTCCTCGCACGGCCCATTAGGCTTGTCAGACCAACGGAAAGGTCGTCTCCATCCTCGGAGCGGCCAATTTGGAGGGGGCTTGATTTGGGAACTGAAGTGGACGATGAAGCCTGTTCTACTGATCCCATTTTTGGCATAACCCTCTGCGCCGCATTCATCCCTGTCCTCGCCAATGAGTCTGACTCCAGACCAACATGACGGCCATTCATGGAGCGGTTGCTTTGCTGGTCTACAATTGGCGAGCGCTCTTGGTTTGGTGCCACTGAACGTTGATCGGTTGCGCCACTCACCACTGTCTGCGATGGACTGTTCTCACTGTCCGACTGTTCACACAACCCCAAATACACACACATGTACAGATGTCACCACAAAACAAGCACCTGCTTACAGAAATGTACTGAAGTTAACAACCATTATAATCTCAAAAACCTATGATATTCTCTATAACAGCTACACAGTAAAATTCCACAGGGAAAATAATTCAAGAGATGCACAAATTTCCCCAAAAGCTAACAGATTTCAGATAGGAGCTGTTCTGAATATTAGGCCACATCCACACTAATCCGTTTTCATTTTAGTATGCGGTAATGAAAAGTGTTTTTGAAACGCTTTGTTTTAGGTGGAGGAAAACACTGCACTAGTGTGGATGAGAGGTATAAACGTAGCTAAATTAATGCATTTTCAAACATATTAGTGTGACCGTGGCCTCAGATGGTCTTCACACTCTCCAGCCCAGCAGTAAGGAATGGAAGAGTTTATCTATTGCATACCACTCACCAAATACTCCAAGTTCATCTGAAAACCTCTGCTCTTTCTTCCAAATGACCAGACACTGTGAAGTTCTTTTTTCAGCACAGTCAGGCAGGTTAACACACACAGTAATTAAGGTCACTGCAGTGCATCGTTGGCTCACAGCCCTGGAAACTCTACAGGATGAACCGCACAGGCCCTAGCTTGCTTTATTTCTCAGTCTTTCACTTTTTCTCTCTTTCTCACACATACTGCCTACTATGCACAATTCAGAACCTGAAAGATTCAGGGCGTTTCAGACCACAAATCAAATTTTAGTCAGAGATACTAACAACGAGCTCTTGTGTAAACACAGACCTTCATATCTATCCTGAAGGTGATGATGCTGGTGCTCCTCCAACTGTGCAAAGCCTCCTGCGGCCCAATGAAAGCGACAGCAGCGCTCTGCGCGCGCCGGACAGGCCTCCAGCCCGCCGTCTCCATGATGACTTGCAAACCTCACACACATTTGCTTCAGACATACACACACACATCCTTAGCTCAGCATCCTTTACGTGCTTCCTCCTTGTCTTTCCCTCTCTTTCCTTCTCAAGCTACCCCTCCCACCTCTGCTGTGATTGGAGGAAGAGGGCAAGACATTATGTCAACAGGCCCCACCCACTAGAGTAAGGCAGCAGTACAGCCTCACACAAACATCCAAAAATGATAACTCTGACCTAAACCTTCAAAACGTTCTTTTTTCCGTGGAACACAAAAAGCAGATGATAGGCAAAATGACAGCCTCAATAACTTTCATTAAAAGGGGAACAATGCAATTAAAATGAATGCCTAATGTCTCCTTTTGTGTTCCACAGAAGAAAGCAAGTCATACATTTTTTTGTTTGTTTTTTTGGATGAAATAGCCCTTTAAAAAACAACTTTTTTCTGTTTGCATCAGCTTATACTATTCTACTCAATTTCATCTTGATAAAGAAAATAAACAGAGAAACCTTTTTATCATACCATAATAACAGAGCAGGTCAATTGATTTCCAAAGGAGAAAGACCAGTGTCATCTTAGAGATTTAACTCATCTTTAAATTCTCAGTTCACACCTAGGGTCACAAACCATTTTCTAAACAACCTCATATTTATAACCTCCTAATGATACAGTATATACAAAGTACACACAATATGTGTTTTAGAATGAAACCACAGTCAAAATAACAATGCAGAGGAGTGCTAAGCTGGGAAATGTGATCTTGTCTGATCTGAGATCAGACACCCATCTGAAATCTGAGTCATAAAGTAACAAAGACACTGCTCACTTACACTGGAGCCTTTCGCACCTGGTACATTTTCATCTTTGACCTGTAGGAGGGCAGATGTACACAATAGTACAGTTAAACCAGAGATTAAACCATCAGACCCGAGACGTGCTGGATGTGACCTCTAACTAACCCTGTTCACTCTATATTCTTCCTATGTACAAAGTGACAGCTTTTTGTATCACTATGTGCTGGGCATTCCTGTTCGTTCAGGGAAAGTGAACATACAGAGACAAAGGTCAGGAAAATTTGCTCATTATCCCTTTGTCAGACTGAAGATTAACCTCTGTCTTTTTGACCTCTCATTGACTAAAGCCCAGTCCAGTCAAACACACACACAATACTAATTCTAAAGTATATGCTGAACGTGGATTAGGACAAGTCACTATTATAATATGAAATCAAGCACACTTTAAAGGGGTCATTATCATTAGGAATCAAAGTTTCCTTCATCTTTTGAAATAAAAGATTTCAAAAGAGTTAAGGCATATGAAGTCTTAAAGGCACACAAAAAGTACCACGTTTAATTTTAAGGGTCAGAGAAAGGGTGAAAATGGGTATGAAAACTTGACATACATTTAAAGTGGGCCTCTTCTATTTCAAACATCAACTGTCTTATGTAAACAAAAAGTTAATACACATGAACAGATATGAAACTATACTTCCCTTTTTCTCCCAAAATGAGAAACGAGATGAGAAGGCCATTGAGAAACAGACAGCTCAGGAGAAGATAGGAGAGGAGAGGAGTATATAGGACTGGTGAAATGCAGAACAGAGGAGAGATATCAACAGATCTTCTAAATAGCTACAAGAGAGCAAAGAGGGATGGAAATCAAATATGTTAAAGTTACAGTGAAATGGAAGCTTCATTTAGACTTACAGTACAGTATGACACTCAGTCAGTCAAACAACCACTCAACCATATTGCTGATTTGATGCAGCTTTGATTGTGTCTGAAAGTGACTTATTAGTGAATATGGTAAACTTAGGAAAGAGCGACAGGAGGTGCTGCTTTTGAGAGTTTATGAAGAACTAATTTATGTATTTGCCAAAGTTGGCAAGGTTCAAGAAATTGAATCATTGAAAGATATTCCAGAGTTTTCCTTAAAGGAATATTCTGGGTTAAATACAAGTTAAGCTCAATCGACAGCATTTGTTGCATAATGTTGATTAACTCGTTCCTCAGAAAAATCAAGGGTACAGTGAGGCACTTACAATGAAAGTGAATGGGGACACTTTTTGGAGGGTTTAAAAAGGAAGAAATGTGAAGCTTATAATTTTATAATAGCACTTAATTCTTCTGTTAGGGTTAGTATATAGTATATTCTGTATATAGTGTGTACAGTGTTACGTCTTCATGGCAACGAAGTTGTAAAATTGGCGCTAACTTTACACAGAAAAAGCCAGTAAGTGATTTTATCTCACTAAAATCATAATAACATGCATATTGTTTACGTCTTGTAGCTATACTTTTGAAACGTTAAGTATTTTAACGTTTACGGATTGGCCCCATTCACTTCCATTGTAAGTTTAGCTTTTTTTAAAAGAGGGACGACTCTGAATAATTTTTTGTGGTAATCAACATTATGCCACAAATGCTGTCTGTTGAGATTAACTTTAAACCCATAACATTCCTTTACTAGTAACTAAATTAAATACCCTTAACTAAACCTGTATATTCTGCTTTGCTATAATTATATTAGATTTAAATTTTTAAAATATCACCTAAAATAAAAGTGATCTGTGGTTTGTTGTTTTACATGTTAGTCAGATGGTCCCTTCCAGTCGAGTGGCCAGTTTTTGGCCAAAATAAGCTACAAAGTTGAACTGACTTTATATTGTACTACAGTAAAGTTTGTTTTCCAAACAAAGAACTTACATTTTTTAAATAACATGACCTTAATGAATATATTTTTTTCAGAATCAACAGAGCTGAACCAACCCAATTGTGAAAGTGCTGGTCAGGCTAGCAGTAGACATGACTGACCATTTATCACACATCAGAACACTCCCTATAAATAGAGCAACTGAGAAGAGGCCCCGATGTGAAGTAACCACAACACACACACACTAGGCTGTCCTGTAGACCAAATCCTCACTCTGATACCTGTCAAACACACAGCGGATGCCTCGAATACCCTCCGTCTGTTGTGAAAAGCAGGCCAGCGTGAGTGCTCAGGTGGATATCCATGGGCAGACGTCTTGAGCAGAGCTCAACATGGGGCAGGACATTACGACAGAGGAGTCGCGTAGCAGTACAGGCTGGGGAGGGAGGGTGACAGCTGCTGCAGGACACTCAGGCTATTAATAACCATGCACCCCAGTGCCCCTCTGACCCCAAACACACACATGCGCGCACACGCACATACAAATCTTTAATCTTTGCTGGTAATGACGAACTGGAATCAAGTGGCTAAACTAACCTTTCAGAAAATCCAAGCCAATTTAATTCACTCAGACTTCATCAACAGAGACTACATGAACAAATCCCACCACCACAGCACTGCAACATGTCTTGAATAAAACAAATCCTGCAGTTCCTCAAACATCCACCAGAGGGAGGATTTGTGCACACTTCTTCATACAGTAAGATAATTTATTTTGCCCTGTCTTTATTAGTCCTTTTTGCAAAGGCAAGCATCAATATTGCTTTTGCTCATACTTAAAGGGATAGTTCACCCAAAAATTTAAATTATTTTATCATTTACTCAACTCATGCCATCACAGATGTGTATGACTTTCTTTTTTCTGCTGAACACAAACAAAGATTTTCAGAAGAATATCTCTGCTCTGTATGCCCATACAATGCAAGTGAATGGTGGGCAGAACTTTGAAGCTCCAAAAATCACATAAAGGCCACATAAAAGTAATCTATAGGACTCCAGTGGTTTAATGTATGTCTTCTGAAGTGATGCAATCACTTGGGATGACAAACAGATCAATATTTAATCTTTTTTTACTATAAGCCAAATCTCCATATTCACTTTAAGAATGAGAAAGTGAAATTGGAGATTTATAGTAAAAAAGGACATCAATATTGATCTGTTTCTCTTCCACACCTATCATATCGCTTTTAAAGACATATATTAAACAACTGGAGTCATAAAGATTACTTTTATGCTGCCTTTATCTGAACTTTGGAGCTTGAAAGGTCTGGCCACCATTCACTTGCATTGTATGGACCTACAGAGCTGAGATATTTTTCTAAAAATCTTTGTTTGTGTTCTGCAGAAGAAAGAAAGTCGTACACATCTGGGATGGCATGAGGGTGAGTAAATGATAAGATAATTTTCATCAAGTTAGGTATTTCAACAAACCCCTAACTGTAAATATTAAACTCGTTCAGCACCATTTTTGCCTCTTTCTAAGAAGACCCTGATGAATCATTGAATTTTCCTTTTCACTGAGAGCATTTCTTCTGCAGTATTTGCAGTACAGTATTCAAGATTATAATGCTGTAAAAATAGGATTTAAAAAAAAAAATCAAGTACTCATGTGTACTCCACCAAATGTCTACAATAGTCTTTCATTTCCCAACTATAGGGATTAGAGATGCAGATAAAGTAGATTGAAAAGGGGGATGGGGGCATACATCACATTAACTTACATACACATCAAAACTTACATTACCCATATGATGAAGTGCAGAGTTTAGGAGTGTCACAAATATGATCACTTCAAAACCGGTACTCAGTTACACAGAAGTGGGAGGTCTAAACCTAATTTAAGCCCCGCCTAATAGCCTACACGTTACTATGGTAATGAAACATGCATCTCCCTCCTTTTAAGCCTGGCTGACTCTATTCTTAGTAGTTCTTGCTAATCCACCGTTTACTAATACAGAGTGCTAATGCAGCAGTTCTGCCACACAGTCCATTTCATCTTCACTTCTATACATTATACATTCAAGACACATTTCATAAAATCTAGAATAAAAGCATCAGACAGAGTGATGAGAAAAGACAGCAAGGAGGAGAACTGAGCTGATCCTTTGAATCAGGATCAGTGAGGGGAATCCAGGATACAGACCTTAGATTAGATGGCATTTTTACAATATGATGGCATACATGTTTAATATGTTGCATCGTTCAACTGACAATACATTACAAATCAGTCTTTCCACAAATTCCTAGTGGATATTAACAACAATAGAAAACATGGGTTATGACAATTAGATGTGACCTAGGACATGCGATATATTCAATGGACAGTACTATTCCTCACAGCCTAGTTTTCATTTACGTCAAAATAAATATAGTGTCTACTTTGTTTATAAATCTACAGTTGTGCTCAAATGTTTGCATATCCTGGCAGAAATTGTGAAATTTTGGCATTGATTTTGAAAATATGACTGATCATGGAAAAAAAAAACAAAAAAAAAAAACAAAAAAAACTGTCTTTTATTTAAGGATAGTGATCATATGAAGCCATTTATTATCACATAGTTGTTTGGCTCCTTTTTCAATCATAATGATAACAGAAATCACCCAAATGGCCCTGATCAAAAGTTTACATACCCTTGAATGTTTGGCCTTGTTACAGACACACAAGGTGGCACACACAGGTTTAAATGGCAATTAAAGGTTAATTTCCCCACACCTGTGGCTTTTTAAATAGCAATTAGTGTCTGTGTATAAATAGTCAATGAGTTTGTTAGCTCTCACATGGATGCACTGAGCAGGCTAGATACTGAGCCATGGGGAGCAGAAAATAACTGTCAAAAGACCTGCTTAACAAGGTAATGGAACTTTATAAAGATGGAAAAGGATATAAAAAGATATACAAAGCCTTGAAAATGGCAGTCAGTACTGTTCAATCACTTATTAAGAAGAGGAAAATTCAGGGATCTCTTGATACCAAGCCAAGTTCAGGTAGACCAAGAAAGATTTCAGCCACAATTGCCAGAAGAATTGTTCAGGATACAAAGAAAAACCTACAGGTAACCTCAGGAGAAATACAGGCTGCTCTGGAAAAAGACGGTGTGGTTGTTTCAAGGAGCACAATACGACGATAATTGAATAAAAATGAGCTGCATGGTCGAGTTGCCAGAAAGAAGCCTTTACTGTGCCAATGCCACGAAAAAGCCCGGTTACAATATGCCCGACAACACCTTGACGCCTCACAGCTTCTGGCACACTGTAATTTGGAGGGACGAGACCAAAATAGAGCTTTATGTTCACAACCATAAGTACTATGTTTGGAGAGGGGTCAACAAGGCCTATGGTGAAAAGAATACCATCCCCACTGTGAAGCATGGTGGTGGCTCACTGATGTTTTGGGCGCTGTGTGAGCTCTAAAGGCACGGGGAATCTTGTGAAAATTGATGGCAAGATGAATGCAGCATGTTATCAGAAAATACTGGCAGACAATTAGCATTCTTCTGCACGAAAGCTGCGCATGGGACGCTCTTGGACTTTCCAGCACGACAATGACCCTAAGCACAAGGCCAAGTTGACCCTCCAGTGGTTACAGCAGAAAAAGGTGAAGGTTCTGGAGTGGCCATCACAGTCTCCTGACCTTAATATCATCATGCCACTCTGGGGAGATCTCAAACATGCGGTTCATGCAAGACAACCAAAGACTTTGCATAACTTGGAGGCATTTTGCCAAGACGAATGGGCAGCTATACCACCTGCAAGAATTCAGGGCCTCATAGACAACTATTACAAAAGACTGCACGCTGTCATTGATGCTAAAGGGAGCAATACACAGTACTAAGAACTAAGGGTATGCAGACTTTTGAACAGGGGTCATTTAATTTTTTTCTGTTTGTGTCATTCTGTTATAACCTACAGTTGAATGTGAATCCCATAAGAAAAAAAAGAAATGTGTTTTGCCTGCTCACTCATGTTTTCTTTAAAAATGGTACATATATTACCAATTCTCCAAGGGTAGTGACACTATTAATCTAACCATGTAGTCAGTAGCACTACAGAAGCTCAGCTGTTTTTAAAATAGTGTAGCTTTTTCAAGAGCACAACAGTCTGGTTCAGGAAGTAAAAATCCCCTTTATTTTATCCATATGGGAATTGATTATTAATGATAACTTTTCAATCTTAAAAGACAGACCACCATGAGCTCCAAGGATGTTAACTGATGGTATTACCTTCTGTTAAAGCCATCAGTCATTTCAACTTCAGATTAAAAACAAAATCATCTTTAATAGAGGAATTTCTGGTGAAGAACTACACTAGCCATGATCCTGAGAGTGAAAACCCACCAATCAGAGAATCGCTGCAAACAAACTGTGACAAAAGAGCCCAGCAGGGATCGACTACTTCCAGGGATCGACCACTTCCACGATGCACTGTGAATAACGTAATTGAGTCGATCACTCTACACTCTCAAGCTACTTATATTTTTGTATTTATCTGAATATTTTGCAATATACTTTAAAATATATTGATTCTATACATATTATTATTACATTATTGTGATTATGTCATTCACAGTGCTTCATTAGATTGTGGTTAAATCCTTCTTGAAAGACGTAAGGTACACAGTCTTGTACCTGTCTTTTGGTGCAATTTTCAAATAATTTTTGGCATCAAAATAAAAGTTTGTAATGGTGTGTTTCACCTCTGAGTTGGTTGGTTTGGTTCATGGCTTAGAACTCTTTTATGATCGAAAAACTTTGTGAAAAATACTTGAATAGCAAGGATGGCTGAAAGAGAGGGCGTGCTCTGTTGTGCTCTATAATGCGCTAACGATGTATAACAAGCAACGCATTTTAAATAACAAGTAGCGATGTCGCATGATATTAGAGGAGGTGGATCCTCAATCACACATTCCTCTGAAAACTATGGACCAATTTAAACACCTGCTTTACAAACCCATACACTATTGCACAAAGATGCAAAAATAAATAAATAAAATGTTTTTCTTACTCAGATAAACCCTGAGGGCGTCAGCCCTGCAGGCACATAACAGCAACGTGTCTGGTTTTGATGCTTCTCATTTACGTTATGGAAAAAGTGACTTAAAGTAATGTCACAAAAGTTGTAGATGAGAATACAAATCAGCAAGTAAACAATACAAGAAACCAGGGTCAGAAATTAAGAGGGGCTCAGGGCTAAAATATCACAAAAAATGCACACGAAATTCAGAATGTGGGGGCAAAAAATTCACTCTTAATCATTTCTTCTGTGTTTTAGTTTGGAACATCTGATATATATATATAGTGCTTAATATTTTATTATAGTCCTAGTTATATACATATATCTCATATAGCATAAAATATGTTGATGTTGATTTAATTCTTAGGGTAACAGGTAATAAATTCTCAATATAGAGAATTTGCATTAATTAAATTACATAAGTTTGTTTTGGTTAGAAAAAAAATTCCCTCAAAAAGATAAAAAAAAATGCCCCTAAAAAATCTGAGGGAAAATATTGTCTCTTAATGTAAAAGTTCATTTCTAAAACTGCAATCTCTAAGGGTTTCACCCAGTTTATGAAATTATTTTAGCAAGCTACACAACCAGTCAGACTGAAGACATAAAAATAAAAAAAGCAGATACAACAATGACATTCACATGCATTTAACTTCTGTAATGTAATTTATATATGACTGAAAAAGAAGTCAGTGGAAAGTAAAATAGGGCTGGACTTGATTTTAAGCATCAGGATTTGATTGAATCACGAAAAGTAGGTTACAGCATTACTGGCTAATATTACTTTTCCTTGCCCATGCGGCCTTGATTACATCAACAGGAAAGAAAAGTAATTTTTAGAGATGGAAAAAGTTCTTTAGAATACTTAAAATTCTGCTTTCGGGATGCAGACACACTCACTCAGTTTAAGTCTAGACTATAGACTCATCTATTTAGCCAAGCATATACCTAATTTACCCATCAACTCACAATTAGGCTGCTTTAGTTAGGTCTGCCGGAACCAGAAACATTTATCATAATCTACAAATCTACGTAACTCTACGTGAACAACACAGGAGAGTCCAAGCACTGGGGAATAAACAGAGCATGAACCAACACAAAACTCTGACGAGGGCAACAATAACAAGGCAAGTATATGTACAGGAAGGTCTAGACAAAACTAGGGAGTCCGTAGTCTCCGGGAAACACTGACAAGTACAGACAAAGAGTGAGTGTTAAGGCTGGTTATAAATGCAGTCCTTGATTAGTCACTAATGAAGCGCAGGTGCATGTGATCAACTCAGGGGAGAGTGCCTGGGAGGCGGCCACAGGGCAGGGACAGGGTCAGGCGGCCTGGGAGGCGGCCACAGGGCAGGGACAGGGTCTGGCGGCCTGGGAGGCGGCCACAGGGCAGGGACAGGCGGCCTGGGAGGCAGCCACAGGGCAGGGACAGGGTCAGGCGGAGCCGTGGAAGGCTCGAAGGGCAGAGCCGTGGAAGGAGGAGCCACGAGAGGCTCGAGGGGTAGAGCCGTGGGAGGCGGAGCCAAGGAAGGCTCGGAGCAAGGAGCCGTGGAAGACTCGGAGCAAGGAACCGTGGAAGACTCGGAGCAAGGAACCGTGGAAGACTCGGAGCAAGGAACCGTGGAAGACTCGGAGCAAGGAGTGAATTGTGAGCCTGGTTTCCCCCAAGGTTATTTTTCTCCATTAACCAACATCTTATGGAGTTTTGTGTTTCTTGCCACAGTTGCCTTCGGCTTGCTCACTGGGGTTCCAAATACAATTATTATTTTTTTATTTTTTTATAAACAATTTACAATCATATTTAATCAAACTACACAATGATGACTCAAAGACTTTATAGATGTTGCAGTTTCATTTTCTGTTAATACATGATTTTCTTTAAAGCTGCTTTGAAATTATGTGTGTTGTGAAAAGTACTATACAAATGAAAATTGTGAACAATAAGATATCTCTTAAAAACAGTAAATAAGTTATTTTTGATCTCACATTGTCTCTAAAAAAACAACAACACACACAACCCTGTGCACTATGCTGAGGGTGTGAATGGTCAGAATTTGATCAGGATGGAGGTGAGAGTGGTTCTGGCTGCTCCTATAACAAAGTCACATTTTACGGAGTGGTAAACTGGCAGCATGTGCACAGCTAGACCTCAAGACCTGTTAAAACCACAGAACAGCCTCACAAAGTCCTGCTGCCAAATACCAACACAAATCAGCCCAGGTCATCAGGTCATCACTCTGAGCTACAGATCTCAGCCAGATCCAAACCAGCCTGATTATCACCCTCTGGCCCAGACTGAAGCCACTTCCTGGACCCCTGTGGAGGGCTGAGTCTGTCCAGTGACCAGTGCCAATGTTAGGGATAGTTCACCGCAAAATGAAAATTCTCTCATCATTTGCTCAGCCTGATGTTGTTCCAAACAATATGGCTTACTTTATTCTGTGGAAAACAGTTATTTATAACAGAATGTCCAAACTACTCTTCTCCATACATGAAAGTGAATGGTGACCACAGCTGTCAAGCAGGTTTTCAGTGAATAATGATTTAAATTTCAGTATGTTCCTCACACAAAGCTATCATATGGATTCAGAAGACATGTAACATAGTGCACAAGAAGTATGGACAACATTAAGGATGCATTTATAGTGCATTTTTATTTTTATAGCTTGACCCTAGTCCCCATCTACTTTTATTTTATGGAAGAGAGCAGTTCAGATATTCTGCTAAACTTCTCCTTTAATGTTCCATGGAAGAAGAAAAGTCATACTGGTTTGGAATGACATGAGGGTGGGTAAATGATGACAGAATTTTAATTTTTGAGTGAACAATCCCTTAAAATTTTCACTGCTGGCCCTTTTTGTCTCAAGACAGGACTGGTGGGACACTGACAGCTAAAAAAAATACTTCTATGTCAATGGTCTGGAAATTAAATGAAAACAAAAAGAGAGATGTGACAGAAAGAATGGAAGAACAGAACACACTGCTGACAGAGGACCGACACTTCCAGTATACAGTGGCTGATGTGCAGCCAAGTTAATCATTTATATAATCTAATTTAATCTAACACTAGTTAATACAGCCATTCATTGGCGGATTGTCTCAGAGCAGTCAGACGACATTCATAGACTGCAGGCTGCTGAACCCCTTTAGAGAAGAGGAAAAGAGAGCCAAAAAATAATACAGGACAGTTTCTGTACAAACACTGTGGGACATATTTAGAATAGCCATACAAGAAGAGAATTGACTGTAAGATTGATTGACTGTTTATGAATTGGTTTGTTTTTATGCATAAAAAAATAAATAAAAAAAATGACCCTAACTTTGCACAAATTTAAAGGGGCCATATTTTACAGCATCATTTACAGCATTCTACTGTTTCTCAACTAGAGGCATGTGACCCAAAAATGGGTCTGTTCTGATAATGTTGCGGACAGTAGGGGAAAAAAACAATTCTAATGTAAAAATAATCAAATAAATAAATGATTTTAAAATAAAATGCAATTAATAAAACTTGGACAGATTGAGCAAAATGAGGCCAAATCCACAAGTGTCCCATTTACACTGGTTCTGGAAGTAAAATTCCCATTCATTTTTTCCATAGACTAAATTATTTTTAACGATAACTTATGAACCTTTAAAGACAGACCTACACTGAGCTCTGAGGCTGTTAATCGCTTGTATGTGCTTCTGTTGAATTCTGTTATTTCCATTTCATGTTTAATCGTGGAATTTCTGGTGAAGAACTACACTACACATGATCCTGAAGGGAAACATTCCACCAATCAGAAAATCGCAAAGAACAAAGTGTTTGCTTTGCAGCAAATGCCCATCCCCGTGATGCACTGTGAATGAGATCGAGTTGGTCTCCCTATACTCTCAAACTTCTTATATATTAACATATATCTCCATTTTTTGCAATAAACTTAAAATATATAGATTCTATACTTATAATCAACAACTTTAAATCAATAGTTTTATATTTTCCAACGTTTTTAATTCGATTACATCATTCGCAGTGCTTCACAGGATTGTAGTTCATTCCCTCATGAAAGATTGTAACTACAGCCTTGTACATTTATCTTTTTGTCTGATTTTCAAATACTTTTTGGCATTAAATCAAAGTGTGTAATGCTGTGATTCACCTCAGAGCTGGTTGGATTGCCTTAGAAATCTTTTATAAAAAAAAAAAAAAAACATTTTAACTCGATGGAAAAAATGAATGGGAAAAATACTTCAGGAACCAAGGCAGCTACAAAAAGTGTTCCGCTCTATATTTTTTGACAAAATGTAATGTTAATAATTTTGCATATTGCTGCTAGGTGTCAGTATAAGTTCAAGTTCACCAGATGCTTGAAAACATTTGAGTGCACCTTTAAGACTATGTAAATTACATCTGTTATGATTGACTAACCTATGTGTGCCAGCATAGTGTGAACTACACTAGGATGGGACAAGTTGCTGAATATTGAACTAGTTGTTAAAATATTAAAATATAAAATATAAATGGGCAGTTTTGTAGCTTAATAATCTTTGCTTTTTGAACATGCATATGTCTACAAACTATATGAAACTTTTTTTCATTCCAAAATAGCAAAATCCTGTTTTCTATGACATGTTCCCTTTAAAACATGCTCATGTAGTAAACCTCAGTCAGGATAAGACAACAAAAGCATGTTCAGATTTCCCAACAGATTTAGCAGTCACACACAAAAGAAAGAGAAAAGCAAACTGATTCATTCATTCAGAGACTAATCCTTCAGTAAAGAGGACTAGAGAGGGTGTGAGAGGCAGAGGCAATAGTGTGTTCAAGTGTTGCTCATGTCAATAGAGAAATGCAGCTGAAACCTGTTCGTCAGGTAACTATCGGCACAAACAATCAGACCTACCGAAAAAAATCACAAGTAGTTCCTGTCATGTTCAGAGCAGCACTGTCATTTGGATGAATACCTCTCATTATATTGTCATGAAGCCATATATATTGAATGACATAAAAGGATCTGCCCTCTTTAAGTATTTTAACACAGAATTCAGTTTCTGCCGGTAATATGCTAAGAATGAATTGCGACTGTTGATAGCATTGTTTATTTACATGCACTGCCAGTGTAGTTTTAACTCCTGATGCACTAATGGAATTCTGCAAATCAGGTAACAGTAAAACATTTGGTGCTAATTTGCCATGTTTTTTTTTTTTTTTAAATCTGCCATGTATTTTCCTGGTCAATTGCTATGCCGACCCCTCTCCCAAAAAAAAAAAAAAAAAAAAAAAAAAAACAACATGCATGCAATTTTCTGAACCATGAGTCCACTTGTGAAAATGTTTCTATTTTGCATTTTTCTCATTTAATTGTTTATTTTTCATTACAAATTATATTATTAGAATAACAGTCTGAATGAAAATTTTGTGCAAAACCCAATGATTATGATATAATCACGATCCTGCATGTGAATTGTCACAGAGCATCTTAAGTGCTTTAATGACAGAAAACCTGTCCTTTTCTACAAAATGAGTTAAAGTTAATGTCACAAATTTGCTTATTTGATTACTGATCACAAAATTGTGTGGAATCTTAAATATTTTTTATATTAAGTCACTGTAATCATGTAATCACTAACACGCAAGCACAAGCGAGAGAGGAGCAGGCTATTTTATTTATATCACGTTTTTCGCACCTGCATTCCAATCTACATCCTGATGTCATCCTTCCTCATGATCACGCAGCCTGTTTTCATCAGCTGAATGGGAGACTAAACACTATTAAAGTGTGACGAGACTCGTGCTGCGTATGCAAGCCATTCGCGCATTACAAGCCGATCAACTATTTAGTACTTTTCGGTGAATCGCTCCTGCAAAATTCTAAAACTTTATTTTCAGGTTTAATTTAGATTTTGAAAAGAATTGAAAAGATTTTTGAACCCCACTCTATGGGTTTATGTTTTCTCTTTTAATCGATTAATGCAATTCTGAGTGTGGCCATGGTTTAAGGAGGGTGTACCTGTATGCTGGATTGAAAATCTCAAGGATTAATAGTATTGTTTTCCTTATTACATCACGTGTTGTTCTTAAAGCAAAAAGAAACAAATGAAACATGGAATGTAGACTGTCATCCGCTCAGCCTGACCGAAGCAAAGCGGGCGCATTTACTTGTACGATTAACCGAAAGTGAAGCGCTGCCAGCTCGTGATGCACAAATAGCTTGCATGCACTACACGAGTCTGTTGGGTATACTGCAATCTCATCACATTTTAACTTTTTATATAAATAAAATAGTCTACTCCTCTCTCGCCGTTGCTGACATGCCAGTGATTACCCCTCCAGCATTGGCACGCGTGCCATAGGTTGCTGAACCCTGACAGTGACTTAAAAGCATAGTTCTCCCCAAAAATGTCAATTCTGTCCTCATTTGCTCACCCATGTTGTTCCAAACTAGTTGGACTTTCTTTTGTGGAACACTTGTATAAGTAAAAAGTCTCAGTCACCATTCACGTCATTGTATGGAAAAGGATGCAATGAATGTGACTGAGGCTAACAAATCTTTTCTGTTCCATGGAAGAGAGAAAGACATATGGATTTGGAACAACATGAAGGTGAGTAAATGATGACAAAAATTCATTTTGAGGTGGACTTGCATTTAGTGTCTGGTTAAACTGGATTGCGGGTTGTTAGTAAATAAGATGCAGGTTTTTGTGCTGAAATGCAGCATGGAAAAATGGGGCAGTACAATTTATAGTGAATTTGCCCCTCTATGTTTAATCACAACCTTTTTTCATCCATTTGAACAAGCAACACACATTATACCAAACAGCTCTCCATAGTGGCATACTCCAGATTTCTGTAGAATCATAATCTTTATATAGAATAACTGCTTCTAGGCCATTCCCAAATCTGTCAAAGCTTTTTCTGTACTCTGAGTGAGAATGGTTTAAAGTGGGGCAGTAAAAATCCCAGTGGGACTCCTGCCCTCCTCAGGCTGGGCAGAACTGGCCACCTACTCATAAAGGGTGCAGTTCGTTACAGCAGCTGGGTTGACATCTTCCATCCTGATAAAATCATCATCTGAGACTGAAGGCACACTGATAAACGTTCTGAATTATTGTCATAAAAATAGTATTCTGTTTGTGTGTTAGTGGTGTTTGGTTACATGTACTGGGAGAGCACTTGGTAACCATTCACAAAACATGGAATAGTGCCTTTGTAAATGTCCCAGATTCTCACCCTCTCCTGTGCCTGAGGAGTTCTGATTCTGTCTGAGTAAATCTGTCCAAAAGCAACTTGGATGCATAAATGTCCTTGCATACAGGCAACTACATTATCCAGGCCAAGGGTTTTCAACCAGAGGTCTGCGGAGAAGATATATATAAAAATGTATAAAAAAGAAACATAGAAAAGATGATATGTATCTTATTAGACTAAATTTCACTAAATTAACATGGAAAGGGTGGGGCATGTGTAACATTTTGTGAATGCAGATGTTTGAATTATGCGTAAAACCGCTAAGCTTTCTGTTTAATTCTGCGGGCACAGCTTCCATGCAGGCCTATTTATTACCCATACATTAAAAAAATAAGTGCTGAATATTTCTTTGTTTGTCCTGCACTATACATACACAAAGAGAAATTACTACTCATTCCAAAAAATTTTCTCTGTGGTTCCACGCCTATAAGTACCTACAAAAAAAAAAAAATCTAATTCTTTTAAGTGTGATAACTGTCAGCAGCTATTTGTGGCTTACTTCAATCTAGTATACTGTATATAGGTTATATACTAAGACATACAGACAGATAGACAAATAGATAGACAGACAGATAGATATAGGTTATATGCTAAGACAGACAGATAGATAGATATACTGTATATAGGTTATACACTCACTGAGCACTTTATTAGGAACACTATGGTCCTAATAAATTGCCTGACATGGTCTTCTGCTGCTGTAGCCCATCTGCCTCAAGGTTCGACATGTGCATTCTGAGATGCTATTCTCTTCACTACAATTGTACAGAGTGGTTATCTAAGTTACTGTAGTCTTTTTGTCAGCTCGAACCAGTCTGGCCATTCTCTGTTGACCTCTCATCAACAAGGCATTTCTGTCCACAGAACTGCTGCTCACAGAATGTTTTTTGTTTTTGGCACAGTTCTGAGTAAACTCTATATGTTGTGTGTGAAAATCCCAGGAGATCAGCAGTTACAGAAATACTCAAACCAGCCCGACTGGCACCAACAATCATGTCACGGTCAGAATCACTGAGATCACAGTTTTTCCACATTCTGATGGTTGATGTGAACATTAACTGAAGATCCTGACCCATATCTGCATGATTTTATGCATTGCACTGCTGCTACACAATTGGCTGATTAGATAATCGCATAAATAAGTAGGTGAACAGGTGTTCTTAATAAAGTGCTCAGTGACTGTATACTAAGACAGAAAGACAGACAGACAGACAGATAGATATACTGTATCTAGGTTATACTAAGATATATATACTGTATATAGGTTATACACTAAGACAGACAAACTGATAGACAGATATACTGAATAACAGGTTATATACCAAGACAGACAGACAGGTAGATATAGGAAATATACTAAGATAGATAGACAGATAGATAAGACAGACAGACAGAGTTGGGAGGGTTACTTTTGAAATGTATTCCACTACAGATTACAGAATACATGCTGTAAAATGTAATTTGTAACTTATTTTGTTAGATTACTCAAGGTAAGTAACGTATTCTAAATACTTTGGATTACTTCTTCAGCACTGGTAGATTTTTTCACTTGTTTTGACTATAAAAACTCTGTCAGTACAGTAAGACAAAATACACATGTTAAAAATACATTCTCTGAAAAACCTAAATATCTTATGCAGTGTTGTTTCTAAAACAAGATTAATCAAATTGATCTAGTTTTAAGGATTTTTAGGTATTTTTACAGGAAAACAACACAAAAATTATCATCAAAAATCATATTCTAACCCTAATATCAAAGGTCTTACTAGAAAAAAGGAAATTATGATCTAACGTGAATTTTCTTGATAAAAAAATATGATTGTGCCTGGTAACGTGCATGTTAATTGGCTAGAAATAGCATTTTAGCTTAGCGTAAAGTTGACAATTTACACAAGGTTTATTTCTATTTCTTCTGCTACAGATTTACTTCAAATTTACTTCTCTGTCTGCTCGTATGAATGTAAAACATCATAAGAAAGTGTTTCACCGCTGTTCAAATGCACTTTGGATCACATCATTTATATGTATAAATGTTTTCCATCTGAAAGGACTAAATATTAAATGAAACAAATGACAATAAAATGCAAAGTAATCTCTTCAGTAATCAAAATACTTTTTGAATGTAACTATTCTAAATACCAAAGATTTAAATTGTAACTGTAGTGGAATACAGTTACTTATATTTTGTATTTTAAATACGTATCCCGTTACATGTATTTCATTACTCCCCAACACTGTAGATAGATAAACTTTAATGGTGATGCTTGGTGTTCCAAAATAACGGTCAGACTTTGACACTGAGATTTCTCTGGTTATCCATTAACAGAAAGCGTGTAAAGGGTGGAGGTCTCTCCACACACACACACACACACACACACACACACACACACACACAACCCCATTCAAACATGAGCAAGCAAGCACAACAACAGGTTTAGTTGGAGTGATTGCAGGTTCCTGTGACTCAGACCAGTTAAGAGGAGGCGATGTGATCCACTCCACACTCATTTGATTAGCTTGACCAAAACCTCTACAAAAACCTGTATATTTCCATATTCACATCTGATGTAATGCTGCTTGTGTAAAGAGCTGCTCTGTTTGTAAGATCAGGATCTAATATGGCCAGATGATCTCAGCTGCACCATTATAAACCTCTTATGGTTCGAATTACCAAATATGAATGTGCACAAACACAATATTCTATATTTTTTAAACTCCCCCATGTTTTTCTATACGTCATGATTAAATCACTCTATGCACTCTGATCTCCTCACAGAGCTTTAGTTCCGCACTGAGTTTGATAAAAATTAACATGCCAGCATTTGGATTTCAGCATAAAAACAAGTATGCTGCATTTTGAATACTATTGTAAAATCTAAGTTTTCTTTTGGATGTAAAATCATTTGTTGTTAAATTGAAAATATATTTAAGGGCAATAAATATCAAGTTGAAAAATGACGTCACCATTATTCAAAATATATTTGGTTTAATAATAACTTTAATTTGTCAAAATTAATTGAAAAAAACTTACACCCTATAGATTGTGTTGTTTGTGTTGTCTCCCAACCTTCAAAAAAATCCTTATAAACTAATTAAAAAAAACATATGCACACAAATATACTATATTTAAAAGAGTTGATATCAGTAGACCAATTCGTAGAAAAAACAGGTCCTTATTTAATAGATGTGTACAATGCAAAATTTGTCACCCTGTGACAGTTGCAGGTTAAGCAAAGAAAAAAAAAAACGTTTTTGCATCTATAATATAATGTTCTGAGTAACAACTTCTGATTTCTATTTTCTTTTCAAGCTTAAATGTCAAGCACCCAAAAAATAGGAAAATATAACCTTCATCATGACTTCCTACGTGAGTTGTGGCATTTATTGTCTGAGAAAATGGCTGTTGAAGTTTTGAAATATCAGAGGAATCATTATGACAGATGATTGCAGGAACAAAAAGAGCTGATGTCACCCAAAGCATCTGACATTGTCTTATAAGATTACAAAAATATTCACTTCAAAATGTCACCTTAAATATTTTTCTTTTCTGTTATCAGAAGACCCATCAATGCTTTACAACATAACACTAAAATTTACTATAAGAACTGTCAGGTCAACAGAGTAGCCCATACTCTGAAACTGGGACGTTCGCTCAGCTGTGCCAGTTTGTAGGGACATAAATATGCCACAGAGCAACCAGGGAATACAGCAAAGGAAAGAGAGCAGACACAGTAAAGAATTTCTAATGCTTCTGTAGTCTGCAAACAGTAAAACAAATATTTTTACCATTTACCAGGAGATGGAATGTGACCTCATGAATATTTTCTAAACATATTTTGGGGAAATATCCTAATGTATTAGGATACAATTCTGTGAATTGTCAAAAAGACTCTTTTGGTCTTTGAATTTCTCCATTTAAATACCCCATGAAATCAAAGGGGGTATTTACACATGGTGGTTTCTTGCAATTTTACTTATCGGATAGCTATCCGATTATGAAAAGACCAAGTTTAAATGCCCTCCAAGACGGACTCGAGACGGAGATGTGACAAGGAGGAGGGCGTGGCCGGGCCGTGAGGGTGCACGAGTAGAGGTCTTCACGGGTCCACTCTAACCCGAGGACCCGAGACCCATACGGGTTCGGATCCACGTTATATACGGTCAGCCGGGTTGGGTCCCATTCCGTTGCTGCGCGACCCGGGTCAGTTTAACAATGTGTAATACCCGAGTCGATCCGAGAAGACCTGGCCTTGATCAGACAGTGCTGATGATGATGGTGCTGTGTGTGTGTGTTGTAACTTGCAACATTGTATAATTAGGATGAGAAAGTGCGGGCCGGGAAATAAGGTGAAAAACGGAGCGGAGCCACAATGAGCTGAGTGACGTCAGAGGCAGAGCGGAGTTAATGCACACGATAGCAAATTAGCCATGCTAACGTTAAATGAGGTGGCAATGAACGAGCAATCGTTATTATAGTTCAAAAGGGCAAACAGTCGAAGTTATCTTATGCGAGATACAAAAAAACTGCAAAGCTGATTCATGTTTGTCATCCGTCACTGTGACAGCAAGTGGACTTTTGAAGCTGAAATAATGAGTGGATTAGCTATGCTGTTTCAATCAGCAAGAGAGGAATCACAGAAAACCTGGATATATATTACCAACTTTCTTGGCAAGGAGGATGGATTATATGCATCATGGCCAGGCACAGGGGAGAAGGCTATTAACGTTACATTAGGTAAGATACAAAGTGTCGATTGGGTCTGTGTCTCCCGGCCGGGTCCGGGTCCCAGATTTCAAACAATAGACGGTCCAGTTCGGGTCCGGGTCCGGCATTTCTCGGTTCTGCATTGGTACGGGTCCAAGCTTTCAAATAATAGACGGGTCCGGTTCGGGTCCAGGTAGTACATATCCGGGTCTCTTTGGGTTCGAGAACAAATTTTTGGACCCGCGAAGACCTCTAGTGCCGAGTCACCTAATCAGCGGGAGAGAGAGATAAAGGGGAGCCGGAGACACCGGTTAGAGAGAGAAAAAGACACAAACAGCCGCTGTGTCCATGTGTTTGTGTTTAAGTTTATTTAAGTTCATTTTATGTTATTAAAACTTACGTTGACTGTTGCCGCCTCCTCCTTGCCCACCTAACCAATTACATGATATAAATCCAGTCAATCCGGAGGTGGTTTGAGACGCATTCCATTCTAAAATCGGTCAAGTGTTCATGCATCTGGCTGTTCAAGCCAAATCTGTAAACATTAATCCACCCAAACAGCGCTACGTCAGCGTAGGAAAAAATGTGAAACATAACAGCTGCTACCAAGTATTTGCCGGTGTCGCACAATAAATTAAACCAAATTGAGAAATTTAAAATATCTGAGAAATAACTTTTTCTTCATTTATTTGATGCATATTGCTGAAGAAACTGAAACTAAACACTGACAAGGAGCTCAGCTAACCCGCATGGAAATATCTTACCTACAACAAGCCCGAGGGGAAAAATACACAGTGAGCACACTCACAGACACACAAGCACACTGGGCAAAGTCTCTTGGAATCAAATAATAAAACACATCTTTTAAATTTGCCCGGCATTAGCATAATCATAGAAGTGAAATCAATTTTATTTGCATATAGTGCGGCAAACAATCTGAATTGAAGATCATGATTATTCAATCGGATAGCAATCCGATCAGTAAAAACTAGGCTTAGGATCAATGCCTTTTTCACACATCGATAATTGGATGATTTTCCCGATGATTATCGATATATATCGGGATTTTTTTTTATAGTTATAAATAGGGCTGCTTGTTGCACAATAGTCTTTGTCTCTTCAGATATATTTCTCAACACATCTTTAATAAAGTGTGGGTAAATTAAAGGGGGTTGCACACCGGACACATCTGGCAGATGACATGGCATGTTCTAAAATTCAAAACAATTATTTATTTTCTACAAAGGTACGCACACACCGCCAATGCTCAGCGTCAACATTCTGAACATTCTGAAGTGCCACGGTGCGCAACTCACATAGTTTTCCATTCAATTCGACCCAAATCATTATCAAAGGACAAAGTTTATTTACTCTAGCCAACGCTGGATGATCTATTGTGAACATCTTTCATAGAGCCTATTTTCAGTTACAAATATGCGGGTATTTATCACTTTGTGGGGACCAAATGTCCCCATAAGGATAGTAAAACTCGAAATTTTTGATGTTGTGGGGACATTTTGTCGGTCTCCATGAGGAAAACAGTTTATAAATCACACTAAACAATGTTTTTTTGAAAATGTAGAAATGCAGAAAGTTTTCTGTGAGGGGTAGGGTTAGGGAATAGAATCTATAGTTTGTACAGTATAAAAACCATTATGTCTATGGAAAGTCCCCATAAAACATGGAAACCAGTGTGTGTATGTTGTTCTGTGGTTTGACAGCTTGAATGAAAGCTGTCAATTCAAGGCTACATACAGAGACATTGCATAATAAACATCGTCATTTCTAATCATTCAGTTTGCGCAGTTTCACCAGTTTATTAAACTAACCTGCTCATCAACATCACTTTGTTCATTCTTGAAGAAGTACAAAAACTTTGGACTGCTATATGCACCAAATCAGCTCGTCCTGTGTGTGTGTGTGTGTGTGTGTGTGTGTGTGTTTGAGAGCAAGAGAGAAATGTTATATTACAGCAGACTGTTAAACAGAGGCCAACTGAGAGGATTGGAAAGCATGCAAATTGGGCTTCTAATTTAAATGACGGCTAATTTTAAAATATTGATGCCTCAAAAATATATCGATAAAATAACGTGCCGATCAATAATCGATATTTTATGACACCCCAAGTAAAAACGCATGAAGTGACCATGTGTAAATACTCCCAAAAGTGCAGTTTTAATTTCTGTGTTCATGCATTCCATATTAAAACAGTACATTTGTGCAGGACATATCAAAAAGTTAAAAAAAAAAAAAAAGCCAATTTATTTACATTACAGCCATGAACCTTGCTTTGCTTCTTGCTAGGCAGTTGCAGGAGGATTGATTGGACAAAAATATGTGAAGTGCAAGATGAGTCATCAATATTTTTGGTCTGTTTATCTGCTAAAGGTTAACTTTTTCAGCTTTTAGGAGTACACTAGTATTTAGATGGCTTTAAAGCTAATAGACGTGGAATAAAAACCACAAATCTCCAATTTTGATTTCATTGGGTCTTTAACGGCATAGTGGACATAAGAATGGACCTTTAAGGCTTGCACTCTCTTTCTCTATTTCTTTGCCACTCATTCTGTTCAGATGAGTCTGTACCATCTTCCATAATGGGACTCTACAAAGGCACATGTGCATTATTGATAGGAGAGACAAACACATTAAACAGACGTTATTAGCACCCCCCCCCCCCCCCCAAGCCATCTCACTGAAACTCTACACTGTTGACATCATCAACAGCTCTCTGCACAACAGCCTTTTCAGATATCCACAGGAATGCAACATGTTAATCCTTCAGGCTGTAACTGATCTTCCATCTGAAAAGTTGCTGATCTAATCTAAAACGTACAACACGTACCCAAAAACTGTATCAGTTTGCCTGAGAAACATCTAAGAGAGTGTTCGTAACAAAACAGACTAACAGGCACCAGTTGATCCTAATCACTCTTTGAAATAAAATACTGAAAGCTCTGATTTACTTTTCTGTATGTTGACACAATCTCATTGAGAAGCCTTTTTTCCCTACTTTTATTGATGAAGATAAGAACATTTTGTGGAAAAGAAAGAAGAAATGGACACAATCCGGACTCAAACTCACGCCGCACGCATAATCTTTGTGATAATAACAAAGTGTAACATTTTGTTGTTACACACTCAATATGGTTAGGTTTAGGAGTAAGTTTAGGGTTAGCTGATCTACAGGAACACACTCACCTCACAAACCTCCTGGTATGGGCCTCTGGAGTTCCTTAACCAGCAGCGACTCAGCTCACTCAACTCTACGATTGGCTGTACCTTTAGACGTACCGTCTCTCCAGACTGCCTGATCATCTCCACTATCTCATCTCTGTTTTTACTTTCAACATTCTGTCCGTTGATCTCCACTAGGCGGTCACCTGGCACAAGCCCCAAAGTGAGGACCTTATTCCCAGCACCAGGTTCAGCAAAGTGGACCACTCTTCGGTAAAGTGACCCATCGGACCGCTGGTCCACAACAGTGCTACGACGAAGGGAAAAGCCAAAATCCCCTGTGTTGCGTCGCTGAAGTTCCAACTCTCTAGGCACAGGAACCTGTGGTGGTGCCAGAGCAGGCAAGCGCAGGTCTGCTGGGAATGTTCTATCAATTATCTCAGGGATCTGGACCTTCTTATCAGGGGCGACTGAGTGGGACGTATATAGTGGCTGTGGATTGAATATTTTGACCTCAACTTGAGGCGAGGGATTGGCTGAGTTCTGCCCTGATGGTGCAGCCGACCCTGAAGGACTTTCCTCTTTGCTCTTCTGTGAGAAAGAAAATCGCTTCATAATTTGCCCCACCTGGGAGTTTTGCTTCGTCAGACTGCCAAACTTGGCCGGCCGTTCCTTGACAAATGACTGGTGGCTGTCTTGCACCCCTTTAATGTCATCGCAGGACCTTGTGGTGATCATGTGACCCTGACTAAAAACTTTCTCAATATCCAGGTCTGCCAGGCTGAGCTCTGTGTTTCTGACTACTTTGATTGGGATAGGGTTAGATATCTCCAGCTTCCCTTTGGAATCCCGTTTAGATCCGCTTCGATGACGGTTAAAGAAACCTCTCCTCATGCCCACTTCCTCTAAACTCTTCAGCTCAGCCTGAGACATCCGTTCTTTCTTCTCCTTTTTCTCCTTCTTTGCTCCATACTTCTCCTTGTCTTTATCTTTCTTCATCAGGTGGAACATGATTAAGCCCAGATAATGAATCTACCAATCTAATGTTGGTTTTTTTCACAACCTAAAGGTGCTGGCATTCAGTCATGCCCACAGCACCAAGGTCACACCAACAACAGGTGAAGATGACCTGTAAAACATAAGAATGACAAGCACAAAACATTGTTTTTATACTTCCTCTCTTTTGCAGTGAATGTTGGAGTCCTGGACCAAGGTTTTAAACAAATATATATATATATATATATATATATATATATATATATATATATATATATATATATATATATATATATATATTATTTATTTATTTATAGGCTATTATAAAACAAACAATAAAAAGGCGATTTTGCCTTTTCTATAGCCAGCCATAGCCTGTGAAATTAAATTCTCTACATTTTTAACTCATGTCTTAAGACTTATATATATTCATTGGCCTTTGAGTGAAAGTAACTTGTATGTTGGTTGTTTCTTATTGTTAGTCTTTGTATGGTTATTCATTTTTGGTGTCTTATACAGTTATTTGTATTGTATTGTTTTAATCGCCCAAGTAAAACACTTATGTAGACCATTTGTTTGCCAGCTATACTGTGTATTATCGGCACAACATCCTTTTTATGTTCGCACTGGCACACCACCTAGCATAATATTTAATTCAGATGTCAAGCAGTTCTTCAAATAATCAATATTTGTTCCTCTGTGATTCTATTTTTTAAGCGATTAGCATTGCTCGGCTAAGTAAAACACATAATTTATTCATCAAAAGATAAACGTTTCAAGGAAGCACGTGACGGCAGACCCTGCGTGACGTTACGCACTCCCATTGGCTGTTCTTACCTTTCCTGACAGGTACAAATCGAAAAGAGAGTCGAACGGCTGTTTAACTACCAACCACAATTACTAAACTGCTAAAGCAGTGACAAAACTATGAATTAAAACACAGCATTAGTGAACAATGATCTTAAATCAATCAGCTTATCCCGATTATCCAAGAAAAACGAGTACAATCAGTCACTTCCTGAAACTCCTTATCTCCCCCTGAATGTTGAAACGCACTGTTTTCCTCTTTAAAGGGAATAACACTCTTTTTTCATGAACTGAAAGTCAATTTAACACGATATTTGAATATATGCGGGCAAGGCTTGAAATCACATGCATAATAATCTGTTATTTTTAAAGATGAGTTCAACGCCAAATAAAAACGATATGCATAAACTCTCATTGATTCAGTTCTGAATGTAATTTTCCGATGTTTTTATCTATCAAAATATTTGAGCCATTAATATTTTACCCCATAATGCAGTATTTAAGGCATACATACATGCATCTTTGATGTCGTATAAAATATATCACAACATATGGGTTTAAGGTGAATGATTTAGTGCGCGTAATGCGCTTCTAAGCCTCTTTATTCCGCAAAAACGTAACAGACAGTATGTTTACATGTATAACAAAACAAACCCAAATGCTGATAAAGAGAATCAAACTTACCGTTGAAACAGTGCTGAAATAGCTCAGCGATGCCCGGTGCCCACTGAACTGCTGCACCGGTGAGGTGGAAACGCGTCTCAAGCGTTTGACGGTCAGTGGGACACACGCGCAGACTGAGCGCGCGACCCGCGCACACACACCACTGAAATGATCTGCTCAAGAGGAGTTTTAAACACTTCTCTGCATCTCTTCTGCATGATTGAGCTGTCAGTAGGTAGTTCGCACAGACCCAACACTTACAGTGCATTATTAATATATTACAGAATAAACTAATATATCAGTATGGTATAAGTATTATATTATATACGTATTCAATACTTTTAATATTTGTAGTATTTTAAAGATTCAAGTATTGCAAAATAATTGCAAAATTTTGCAAAATTAGCTGCAAAAATAAAGGGTATCTTGTGAGCACTTGCTGCTATTTCACACATGACAATAAAAGAATGAGCACAAACTGGTCCAGAATAAATTATTTAATCAATTAAAATAATGACAAACAATTTTAATTTTTTACTCTGTGCTTGTGCATTGTGTGATTTAAATGTATGGCTCGAGTGTTTCGACTACATTCACTAAAATTCATTCAGATCCATTTAACGATTCAGTGACCATTTCTGGTGATGCCAGAAGGTGGTGACAAATAAGTGTCTTGTGTGAAATGAGTTAGTCACTGAATTAACGATCAAAAGAAAATTTTTATCTTTTAATATTTGTATGTCTACTGACCTACAAAGAGACTTTAGTAGAGGTTTTAAGCATTTTTTTTTTAAAGTTTTTGAGCTGCTGAGCATGACCTTTATCAAAGGACAACAATAATAGTCTTATAATAATTATAATGAGTTTCAATAACATCTGTACGTTTTCATGTACACAAAAGTGTGTCTACATATCTATTCACTTCAATAAAATGCTTAAGTGTTCTAAGAGCACAGGCGATCTATCTTTTTTCCTCCAGTTTGAAGGAATACTGACATTAAAAATAGCTTTAAATATATAACACAGATCTAGTAATCTGCTTAAATTGGCAAAAACAACCAATAAAACTATTACCTCACAAACATAATTTAAAAAGCATAACTTAATGAAGACTCATGCACTGAAATAAACTCGACTTACAATGTGTGCTTAAAAGAAGGATTGTCCATTGTTTTGTTTTTTCTGCAGTGCATTTCACATAATGATGCCAATCAAGAACAATATGCTGATAAATAACTCTCATTTGTCTGTTCCTCGTGTCTAGATTATTAATTTAGATCAACATCAGTGTCGATAAATGAGCATTGTTGAAAGCAACTTTGTAGAAATGAATGGAGCCGCATTGATTAGACTGTCTGACTGACGTCTTTTGCATAAGTGTTTTTTCGGCTAATGAAACTCACCTGTGATTGGCTGGATGGTCGCTCAATCAGCCCAAAGTAACAAAATGCAAAGAATACTGTATATAAATCCACCATTTGGACTTGTATGGGTTTAGCTTGGAAAAGTGTGGATGACAAAAATCACCTTTTTAAAGAGTGTGGGCCCCACATCCCCCATGGCTGCTACGCCCTTGCCACTCACATTAAAATGAAGACTCCAGTCATATCAGTAACCTTATAAAATATGTTTTATTCTACATGGAGAGGGTCTGCACATGGGGGCTGCCATGTTAGAATCACATGACCAGCCGAATACTACTCGCTTAATCTCAGTAACCATCCTGTTATTTGACACTTTTACTCATTGATTAAAGTAATCATGGCTGACTGTGAATACTAAGTTTCTACAGTGGCATCTGAAACTGAAAACTGTTGATTTTAAATAATGCTGGTGTCATTGTAAGTCCAATATGACACAGATAAAAGTTACCGAGTGTACCTTTAAAGGTTCACCTAGCGGCTTGGATGCAGCATCATTTAAAATCAATAGTTTTCAGTTTCAGATGCCATTGTAGAAATTTAGGATTCACAGTCAGCCATGATTACTTTAATCAAAGAGTGAAAGTGTCATATAACCAGACGGTTACTGAGATTAAGCGAGTAGTATTCGGCTGGTCATGTGATTCTAACATGGCAGCCCCCATGTGCAGATCCTCTCCATGTAGAATAAAACATCTTTTATAAGGTTACTGATATGACTGGAGTCTTCATTTTAATGTGACTGGCCATGATTTCATACATATATTCAAAGGAGCAAAAACCATATATGCAAGGTATGCAATGCATAGGGTCGCCATGTAAAGGGGGGCGCCAGCAGCTCACTAAAGGTGGTGCAATCGGCCTCCTCGACCCCTCCAACATCAACCATTCACTTCCATTGTAAGTGCCTTACTCGAACCCACTTTTGTGGTTTTTTTAAAGAAAAGAAGGGGCAAGTCAAGAATATTTTTTATGATAATCAGTATTATGCCGATTTAGCTTAAACTGTATTGAAACCGGAATATTCCTTACAGTAAAAATACAGATAAAAATAAAATAAAAGTAAGCTAAGGACTATAAGGTAGTGTATTAGACCAAGTATACTGTATAAGAATAAATATTAAGTTGTAATCAAGAGAATCTAGTGGGCTGTTTCATTTCTATGGGCATAGCGCCCTCCTCTGGTCCACAAACTTCCCTGTTTGCAATGTTTTTGTGACTCCAGTTATGTACAAAAATAATCCTGAAAATTCCCATCTGTTGCATATTCGTGATGTTTCAGTAATTCATATTAATAAACCTCCTCACCAATAGGTACTAGTCTTGGAGTCTGACTTCATGAAGAAAGTACAAAGATGCAAGAAATGAAAGGAATATTTCGGGTTCAACACAAGTTGAGCTCAGTTAACATTTGTTGCATAACACTGATTACCATAAAAATAAATGTAATTATTTAAAAATTAAGAATCGAGGTTCCAGTGAGGCACTTATACAATGGAAGGGAATGGGGCCAATCCGTAAACGTTAACATACTCACTGTTTCAAAAGTATAGCCACAAGACATAAACAATATTTATGTTAACATGATTTTAGTGTGATAAAATCACTTACTAAACCTTTCTGTTTAAAGGTAGCCAACTTTACAACTTTGTTGCCAAGATGGTATAATGTCAACAAACCCTAAACAGACTGTAAAAATTACTTTACAGCTAAATAATACATGCGTTTTAACAGAAGAATTAATGTAAGTGCTTTTTTATTATAAGCTTCACATTTCTGCCTTTCAACCCTCCAAAACTTGGCCCCATTCACTTCCATTGTAAGTGCCTCACTGTAACCTCAATATATACACACACACATATATATATATATATATATATATATATATATATATATATATATATATATATATATTTTTTTTTTTTTTTTTTTTTTTTTTTAAAGAAAAGGACAGACGGTCAAAATAATTTTTTGTGGTAATCAACATTATGCGACAAATGCTATTGATTGTGCTTAACTTGTATTTAACCCTGAATATTCATTTAAGCTACTCAAAAATGTGTCCACGTGTCCATAAAACTGACTAAATGAAACAAATCATCAACATATACTATTGATAATACAAACGTATCAGCCAAGCCACAAACAATAAGCTTTTCAAAGAAATTGCTCCTTTTTCCCTGCCTTTTGTATCTGGGAGCCACAAAATGTTTCTGATAGCTACAACTTCAACCTCATAAACTTTGATTTGGAAACTTAGAAACACGAATGTCTAAATAATGCTCCTATTAATTAAACTGTTAAAATTCGACAGACAGCCAAGCAAAAAACAATGATTATAGTATTTCTGAAAAACTATTTGCATGACCTTGTAAGAGCTCTTGACCTATCAGAAAGGAACCCTGCCTAAAATAAATCTGGTTAAGTTAATTATGAAACGACCCTAAAATAGACGAGACTGTCTGAGATTTCAGCTAAACGTTCTAGTGTGGGTTGTCTTGGGTGGATTTATAAGAACAACGGTCCACATTTCCCGTCTTCTTTTTTACTACATCTTTTGATGCTGCACGGCACGCTTGTTTTTAAGCTTTGTACGTGAACGCACGAGGTTGCAGATCAGACATGTGATTAAAAGTATGCGGGAAGATAAATTATTATTAATATTCATAATGATGTGTTTATATGTATGAAAACTAGCACATTACGTGTTTAAATGCACACATAGACCTGTTAAATCGTACAAAAATGCAAATAAATGAGTAAGGAGGAGTCTCGCGACAGTTCCGCACGATTCATCAACTTCACTCCTCTGTTTTTCGAGCGTCTCGAGAGTCTATCAAAGTGGAGTTAAAAATAGGGGTGTCCTGAAAATTACTCAATTCAAGACTTAGTCGCATTTACACGTAAAGTACGGACATAGTGCCCCATTTCACAGAATATCTTAAATATCTATATTTATCATCCTTCTGTTTTTGTAAGTAAGTTTTTTTTTATCAGTACTTCACGCAGACTGTTGAGGTTTCCCCCCTCCCGCGTGTGGTGTGGTCCGCGGGGTGGCGGAAGTCTCGCTCTGCCATGTTGAGCGCTTTGTTTCAGTGAGTGAGACGCGATGATGGAGCAGAGCTGGAGCGCTTTCTTATTTCAGGTGAGAAACTCTCTCTTTCAGACACACACATTCGCACTCTCTAATACATACACGCCGGACGCTGCTCAACTCATGCCGCCGGTCTGGCTGCTTCAGTCTTGTTTATAAACAGAGATATTTGAAACTGAGCAGTTGGAGCAAAACAATAGTAGATGAGTCCCGGGCACCCAGCTGCGCTCTCCCTGTAGATGTACTAACACTCTATTTCAATGTTTACCTCTCTATCTGTCCCTCTGTCTTTATATATATATATATCTATATATATATCTGTAGATCTAAACCTATATCCGCTATTTATCACTATATCTCCATCTCCCTTTTGTAGATGTAACTATTTCCCTCTGTTTATCTATCTATCTATTTATCTATCTATATTTCTGTCTGTCTATCTCCTTCTTGTAGATTTAACTCTATTTCCCTTGGTTTGTGTGTCTATCTGTCTATCTATCTCCCGCTTGTAGATTTAACTCTTATTTCCCTTGGTTTATCTGTCTGTCTGTCTGCCTGTCTGTCTGTCTGTCTATCTATCTATTTCTCTGTATAGCTATCTACCCTTCCATCTCTCTATCATATTAATCCCATATATATTTCTGTCTTTCTAATTGATCTTGAGGAAAGTTCACATGAAAACTCACTTTATGAGGTGATAAGTGGGGCAGCTTAATTCCTTATATCCTCCATCTTTTCTTGAAGGCTTTAGTTTTTTATTTTAGTGAGTGTGTTTTCTCATCCCACTGATATTTCCACCTATAGTTTACTTAAAACTGTTCTCAACTTGGAATTTCTTCTGGTGTAGATTGTTTGTAGACTTTAACTCTGTTAGAAATTATGTAAACAACATACTTTAATATATGACTACTGAAAAGATCCAGAGAAACATTTAAATTGATCCATTTTCGTAAGTATTTATGTATAGTAAGCGTTGATCTAATAAACCTAATAAATCTTGATTTGTTCGATTTCAGATTTCTTGAAGGCACATAAGATGTTTGTTGTTTTTTCTTTATCTCCGCCACTTTAAAAAATGGTGGTATTACGGGTCAAATTGGAATCTGTGAGGCAGAAATGGGTAGAGCAGCTCCGATCAGAGGTCATGTCTAGATGGTAACCTTCGTTTTGCAAAGTCTTGCAAGATTCACATGCAGCATTTATACTTGTTTGTTTAAGAGTCACAAAGCAACCCTATACTTACCCCTTAAAGGAACAGTTCACCCAAAAACGAAAATGTGCTGATAATTTACTCACCCTCAGGCCATCCAAGATGTATCTGAGTTTCTCTCTTCATCAAAACAGAATTTAAGACTTTTGGGATTTCATTTCAGGCCTGCTCCTCTAAACAATGCAAGTGAATGTCCTCCATTTTTTGACGGTCCAAAATGCATATTTAGGGTGCATCAAAATAATCAACACGACTCCAGTCGACAAATAAAATTCTTCTGAACCCAAATGATTGATTCTTTTTAGAAACAAAACAATACTTATATACTTTTTAACTACAAGTGTTCGCTTATGTACATCTCTGTGACACGCGCTCATGAGAGGGATGACATAAGCTCGTTGGTAAGGTCATGTGGAGGAGGAGTCAGGAAGTGCGTCATTGTTTACGTTGTGTTTTTTATTTTTTGTATTATTATTTGGTAAAAGTATATATATATATTTTTTTTATATTGTTTTGAAATTGTTTTGGACAGTTTTGGTTTGTGAATGGCACAAGTTTCTCTTGTAAACAATGACGTGCTTCCTGCCTCCTCCACGTGACGCGTGACCTTACCAACGAGCTTACGTCATCCCATCGTTTGGGTTCAGAAGAACTTAATTTGTTGACTGGAGTCGTGTTGATTATTTTGATGCACCCTAAATATGCATTTTGGACCGTCAAAAAATGGAGGACATTCACTTGCATTGTTTAAAGAGGAGGCCTGAAATGAAATCCTAAAAGTCTTAAATTCTGTTTTGATGAAGAGAGAAACTCAGATACATCTTGGATGGCCTGAGGGTGAGTAAATTATCAGCACATTTTCATTTTTGGGTGAACTATTCCTTGAACTTCATAGCAGCAAAATTTGAATCTCATAAGTAGTAGAAGACGATATATCAGTGCCGATGGTTGTTTTTTGGAACAATCGGTTATCCTGCAAATAGGGCTGAACGTCGACAATACAAAATTGTAGACAAACATTTTTGTTGTCGAATAGTCGTTTGATCTCATTTAACATAACGTGAGATCACATTAAGCTCTAATGATGGCGCAAGAGCAGCACTGCAGTGCGTTCGTGCCTGACCGCACTCTAAACTTTCACAGCTTCAGGTGATGTGGATCGCAAAGTAAGAGGGAATTATAATGCAAAAATAAAAAATAATACAGTAGCACAAGTGAAGCTGGAGCTGCCACTCCATTGAAGCAAAAGTTGCGTGTCGAGCGTCTTTAATGGAAACACTCCGGCATTACATCTTAAATGCAGTTATATTTAATGCGTTATAGCTTTAATAAAGTTCAAATAATACAGATGCAGGTCATGTAAATAACTACGAACTCCAAAACTGGCATTTTTCTGTGCAGCCAGCGCATCTTCTAGGAGTTGTATGAAGTGTCCTGATCTAAGGGGGAGAGATTGAAACTGCATCCGGCTGATGCACGCACTTGCTGCAGCTAGATTATAACGTGATGGCTCGCTACTTATTGAATCATAATATGTCACTGTGCATTTCTTATCATGAAGAAAATTGGCAATATGCAGCTTTATTAATAAGAGAGGCTTTGTTTTTTTATGAATTAAAGATGGATTGAAGTGAACAGGAAGGTGAGAGAGAGGGTAGTCTTCGCCCCATTATACACTGCAACAAAATACATTTTTGATTTGTTGTTTTTTCGCTTGTTTTCCAATATAAATATCTAAAACTCCTTTAAAACAATGTACATTTACTTTCGCAGCTATACCGCAGAAGAAAAAAATTGTTATCTGAGAATGTTGAATATAATATTAAAAATACAAATATTTTAAAATATCTAAAAATCCTTTAAAAAAGATGCATTCACCTGAGAAGCAGCATATAAGATATTTAGACTTGCTTTTAGAGAATAGATCTTGAATATAAGTATATTTTGTCTTCACTGCATTCGCAGAAGTATAACCAAGTGAAAAAAATACACTTATATACAAAATACACTTATAATTAAGATACATTCTCTTAAAGCAAGTCTAAATATCTTATATGTTGCTTCTCCAGTAAATGTATCTTGTTTTATGGATTTTTAGACAATTTAAAATGGAAAACAAGACAAAAACACTTGATAACAATAGGATTTGTTGCAGTGAATTTCTTTACTGAATTAAACTTAATAAAAAGTATATTATCTCCCTTTAATTCAGTGAATGTAATTTAGAGGTATTTTTAAAAGATGATTTTGTCCTCTTTATTGCTGATAAGCACGTTTAATACAACCTTTCAAGTCGGGGCACAAGCTGAATAATCGGTTAAGCGCTAATGATTAATCGTTGCAATAATCACCAAATAGTAGAATAATCATTCTAATAATTGTTAGATTAATATATTATCAAAATAATCGTTACTTGCAGCCCTATCTGCAAAACACTATGCCAATAGTTTATTTTCATCATTACCAATATTCATCCATATTTTTATCCTTCAATGGATATTTTGTTATTTTAACTAGATAATCTAAATTGAAGCGAGCGCATGCAAAGAAAAATGTGATTAGGCTATATGGAAACCTGCCCCGTCATCACATACATCCATTGTGTCTCCAACTTCATAACTTGGGAAAAATAATGAACGATATTCCTCATTAAACCTGATCTGGTTAAATGTCTATACAAAACTCTTAATCTGGTGAATATGCTGTATAGGCAAAAAAAAAGAAAAATTTGTTAAATACTTAAATATAGAGCATTGTGTTATGTGTAAATCAGATGTTTATTGTAATTGTCATACTGCTATGTTGATTGGAACTGCACCCAAGATTTTCACCCACTGTTGCACTTGTGTATATGGTTGAGTGACAATAAAGGGATTTTATTTTGATTTGTTATGGAGCTGAGTCTCTGTATTTTCAAAATAAGTGCCCTTTGGTTGTTTTGGGCTTGTTTATTGTTAAAAGTTCCACATTCTGCACCAAATCTAGTTTTTCTGGTCATTATTGGGATTTTGGTTGAGCAATAAAATGCATCTGGAACTTAATTCATTATGGACTCTTGTAGCCTCTATGTCTGTGCCAGTCATGGTAAGGTCTATAAATCCATTTATTTATATATATATATATATCAGCCGATTATTCAGTTATCTGCCAAATTCACTATTCACCTCTACTTGCGAGAGTTTCATAGAACAATTTTTGCAGTGCAAGGTTTAGGCTGCTATCTAGACATCACCCAGATCCGCAGCTCTAACTGTTCAAATGGCTTGTGTTTTTGGTAGACTGTCATAGTGAAAGTGGTGGCTTGAGTTTAAGTCACAGTCAAAATGAGGCTGTAGCAGTTCTGAACTTCAGTTTGAGGGTGAATCACTTCCATGGGCATTTAGTGTGCAGAACTCTTTAAGAACTTCTTATAGCAGTTGTCCAGCCAAAATCTTTGTGATTCATGACTTTAACATTCTGTGTGGTGTAACAGCTCTTCAGTCACCCTTTAATGAGCAAACAGAGAGAGAGATGTGAGGGTCCTTTGCTGGTGGGGTTATTGTAGACCAGTGAAAGTTTAAGTTCCTGCAATCCTTTCATCACCAACCTAAGGCAGGTTGGTGACTCATCCCTCATTTGTGAAACAGACAGACTGCAAAGACCAGACATCCTTCTGAACTTTTCCGTCATCTCTGAGGATCCATGTACACCATGACCTCTGTTTTCCACAGAAAAGCTTTGGACTTTTATTCTTACAATGAACTTTCTATGATGAAAAGTGGTGATGTCAGACCGTCTGGGATGTGAGCATTGCTCATCTGAGAATGTTTTTAGAGTCTTGATTCATCAGAGTGGAAATGTTTGCTGGAGACACTCAAAATGCCAGGATGTGTTTAATACAAAGTCACAGTGGAACGCAAACTTTGTACGCCTGTGAAAACGGGAACTGCAAGGAGATTATGCGTTGGGTTTTGTCCTTTGGGGCTAATGGTTGTGAACAGCTGAGTTTTGTAGTATTATGAGCTGTTTGCCTTCCCACAAGCACACCGTTTCTTTTGTAGAAATTTTTGCCCGTTTAATCACCCTTTCTTCTTTGCTGTTTCTTTTCAAATTCAAATTTAAGAAGGCTTTACTTGAAAAAATGAATTACCATGTGTTTCAGCATCCAGCTCGGGCCCGTCTCAAGATCTCTATTGTGCGACCACTGGCTTTTCAAAACTCATTCTCTTGCTGAACTCGTTTTCTCTGTTATTTACGTTACGCTGACCTCAGCCTTCAGAGCCGATTTGTATCAAAATTGTCAAGAGTGGCGTGAAGACGCAACGCAGCAGGGCTACAGTTATTCTGCATCACATGCTAGCAAAGTTATACTTTCTAACACACCCTCACTCACACACACTGGTGCAGTCTGAACTCCCCAGACATGCCTGGAAAATGATGGCTAATCAAGTACAACAAACTTAGGTTGATTAGTTTACCTAGGTTTTTCTTCATCTTATTATTGTTTTAATATATTTTCAGCAGTGGTGCTTTAATAAGCATACCGGTTAGTTTGCATGGTAAAACCTGTCAGAAAAGTTCTTTAAAATGATACCATATATAGCCCCATACGGATGTCTTTGGCTGTTGCATTGGTTCTCAGGCTGTATTTTTTTGGTGTGCCAGCACAAGCATTGCATTTTTTTTAAATGCTGCATATAGTTAAAAATAGTTCAGCTTTTAAAAACATGTCTTGACTCGGGCTGGGCGATGAAATTATATAGATATTTATGGAGAAAAATAAATGTTAATATAGATTTTAACTTTTGAGTAATTTTTAATATTTAGCCGATGTTCTACATCTAGACGATCGGATCAGGTGCGTGTTGCGAAAAAATGTGAGCTGTTCGGTGAAGTTGCAGTGCATTAAGAAAGTATTCCAACCCCTTAATTATTTTCCCCCACATTTTATGTTGCAGCCTTGCTTTAGTTTTTAGTTTTTATTTCACATCAATCTACACTCCATACCCCATAATGACAAATCAAAATCCAGATTTTTGATAACTTTGCAAATGTATTAAAAAGAAAAAACTGAAATATCACATTGACATAAGTATTCAGATCCTTTATGACACTTGAAATTTAGTTCAGGTGCATCCCATTTCTCTGGATCATCTTTGGATGTTTCTAAACTTTGATTGGAGTCCACCTGTGGCATATTCAATTGATTGGACATGATTTGGAAAGGCACACACTTGTCTATATAAGGTCTCACTGCTGAAAATGCATATCAGAGCAAACACAAGCCATGAGGTCAAAGAAACTGCCTGCAGAGCTCATGACAGTATTGTGTCAAGGCACAGATCTGGGGAAGGCAACAACATTTTTTGGCTGCATTGAAGGTTCCCAAGAGCACAGTGGCCTCCATAATTCTTAAATGGAAGAAGTTTGGAACAACCAGGACTCTTCCTAGAGCTGGCCGCCCGGCCAAACTGAGCAATCGGGTGAAAAGGGCCTTGGTAAGAGAGGTGACCAAGATCCTGATGGTCACTCTGGATGAGATCATGTGTGGAGATGGGAGAAACTTGCAGAAGGACAACCATCACTGCAACACTACACCGATCTGGGCTTTATGGCAGAGTGGCCAGATGAAAGACACCTAAAGGACTCTCAGACTGTGAGAAGCAAGATTCTCTGGTCTGGTGAAACGAAGATTGAACTGTTTGGCCTCAATTCTAAGCATCATGTCTGGAGGAAACAAGCATCACTCATCACCTGCGCAATACCATCCCAATGGTGGTAGCATCATGCTGTGGAGGTGTTTTTCTGTGGCAGGGACTGGGGGACTGGTCAGGGTTGAAGGAAAGCTAAACGCAGCAAAATATAGAGATATCCTTAATGAAAACCTGGTCCAGAGCGCTCGGGACCACAGACTGGGCCGAAGGTTCACCTTCCAACAGGACAATGACCCTAAGCACACAGCCAAGACAACGCAAGTGTAGCTTAGGGACAACTCTGTGAATGTCCTTGAGTGGCCCAGCCAGAGCCTGGACTTGAACCCAATTGAACATCTCTGGAGAGACCTGAAAATGGCTGTCCACTGACAGTCCTCATCCACCCTGACAGAGCTTGAGAGGATCTGCAGAAAAGAATGGCAGAAAATTCCCAAATCCAGGTGTGCAAAGCTTGTCGCATCATACCCAAAAAGACTTGAGGCTGTAATTGCTGCCAAAGGTGCTTCAACTAAGTACTGATTTAAGGGTCTAAATACTTATGTCAGTGTGATATTTCAGTTTTTTATTTTTAATAAATTTGCAAAGTTATCAAAAATCTAGTTTTTTTCTTTGTCATTATGGGGCATGGAGTGCAGGTTTATGTGAAAATCTAAATAATTTAAAGTATTTTAGCATAAGGCTGTAACATAACAAAATGTGAAAAAAAATGAAGGGGTCTGAATACTTTAGGAATGCACTGTATTCACACAACTAGCTAACTGAATCACAGTCATGAAATCAGCCTGTTAGGATGTTTTAGCAGGCAGCCCTGCTGTCATGGAAACCGGAAATGAGGCTCGGTAGTTGCTAGCTAGCAGCTAGCTATCCAGGTAATACGGTATAGTTGTGTACCAAACAAGACAGCACTGACTGTGCAATACAGCTATCGCTAAACACAACAACTCTGACACCATTGCTGTTTATGTACTATTTAGATAAAAATTCATGATCCATATCGCTGTTACAGGCAAGAAAGTGTTTCTTTTTCTTGTGATGTTTATTGCCAGTTGGCAATCCAGCGTTTGGTTCATTACCGCCACTTACTGAACTGGACTGTGGAGCGTCACAAGAAAGACTTGTGAGAGTCAGTTGTGAGCTGAAATTATGAAATTGGTGACATTTCATTGAAAAGAGGTCACACATCTTATGTAGGATTAAATCCTAAACTAAGTATACTTTAAAGGAAGCTTACCCTCTGGAGGTAACTTGTAAACAAGCAAGTTATGTTTAATTCTTTCTTGAGGTCTTACAAACATGTGGAATGCAGATCCGCCCCCATTAATGGTATGAAATGTATATCGTGATAAACATCAATATTGAACAATGCAATAACTTGTCTTATGTAAACTAGAGACCTGCACTCATGCGGAACCCAGTGAATCAGAGTGCGTCGCGTGACAGGTTTTAATTCCTGGGTGCGGGCATGAAAACACTGATGTGTGCGCAGGGAGCGTGAGAAAGAAATGACTCGCTGGACTCCCGCAAAATATTAGTCTAAAAATAACATAAGTCACTCAAATTTATTTTGTTTTTAAGGTACAGAATGTTATTTGTGTTTTTCGTGTATTGCCCAAGAGCAGCACAATATAAGTGAGTTACAGGCGCAGGGTTGGTGGCTAATTCATACAAATCCTTCCTTGTACTCCATGCGGCGGAAAGTGCCACTCTGAGGCAAAATGTTTGAGTATGAAAGCGGATCCCTTAGTGCTACAGATGTTAATGCTTTATTAAAGAAAGGTACATACAAAACTTTGAAACCAACCAAAGGTATAACATATATTTGGCAATGTTAGATTGTTAATGAAACCTTTTTTTTTTTTAACCAGTGGGAATTGGAAAAAAATAGCATATGACACTGGAGCGGGACAGAATCTTATGAGAGCGGGACTGTAAAATCCGCATAGACCTCTCCCTGTGGGCTTTTGCAGGCAAGAGCTGGACAAGACGTGAAAGTTGCGGGCGAGAGCGTGACAAAATATGACACATTTTTGCAGGCAGAAGCGGGATAGAATCTCGCGGGAAAAATCCATCCCGCGCAGACCTCTAATGTAAACGCTCCCTAAGAAATGCATCAGATGAAGGTCCGCTAAATCATGGCTTTTCTAAGAGGAATTAGTATATTGGTCGTTCAGACAACCCACTGACTAGTCGATTTAAAAAATATTTAGGTAATTTTGCAAATTCATACTAGGATGTTGTAGAAAGTGGACAAGCAGGTTTGTGTGCGTTTGTGTGGAGATATGCAGTGCTTCTCATGAATAGGAGAACCAAATCGGAAAAGACTCCGGCACAAAGACCCCCTGCAGTTCCATGAGGGCATCCCCGCTCCGATTTGTGTCCATCACAATAGAGCAGATGAAATAAGAAGCAAAAAGAAGCGTTCATTTTTCTTGTCTTGCGTCTGCCTGCGTGGCGGTCAGCGCCATGAGATGGATGGATGGCTCTGAATGCAAGAGGTCAGGAATTTAACCCTGCTCTCTCAGTGATTGCAGCAGAGAGCGCGCATCTTAATTGTGCTGTCCTCTTTCCCCCTGCGTCTGTAGAGATCAACAGCATCTCTCCTTCCTGATGCCTTCAGGCTGTTTTGTGAGTTTGTGTGTGTTTCCTGTGCCTCCAACAGGCCTTGTCGTTTTATCAAGGCGGTGAAGACATGCCCTCAGGGGTCAAGCCCTAATAACTGCCTTTAACCTTTTGTTGACTTCGTTCAGGGTTGAAATCTAAGCACGATTTTTGCTCATTAGTTGTGGGTGAGGGTGTTTTACTGAGCTGGTTAGGGGCTGTTTCTTGGTTTGTGGGGGCTGTGCATGTTTTGGATGCTTCGTTGAACATCAATAGTGGGTGAGCAGGGTGTTTGCTGCACTTTATTGGGTCTTTTAATAGGCTCAGAGGTGCAGCAGACGAATGTCTCTGATACTATAGAGAAGTCTGATTCAGTTTAGCAAATCGTTGGTTAAATCGGTTCATTTGAGTCATCAATCATAAGCCTTCAGAGAAGTTTCAGCATGGCAAATATAAATTTTCTTTTTGCAGTGTAATATTAAGTGTAGTAAGTGGCCCTTGCTAAAGTATGCATCATTGTTACTATGTCTCATTCTTAGGGATTTGAACAAACCAAATTGGGCATAACTAGTCTCTTGGCTGCTGATGAGGGGATTTGAGCAATATGCATCTCTGTTACATGTAGGCTACAAACTCTGTGGCAACAAAGAGCAAACATTAGTGATCACTATATACTCCATGTCAAGGTGGCATGTTTGTTTCAGTGATTGTACACTTACCATGATGATGGCTTGGAAGGCAGGTGGTTCTTATAGAGGTTAGCAGAGAGTGTTTTTTAAGTTTTCCCCCAGATGTGTAAATTAATCTCTGCTCTGTGAATGTAAGTGAAAACCAAAGGGATGATTTCTAGCCTCACATAATCCTCACAGAATTGATAAACATCCACCACTATTTCCAGGTGTGTGAAGTGTTTCCTGTGTGTTGCTGCATCCCAGTTCACATACCTTTTATTGTACTAAAAATTACTAAAAGTAAGCACTCTGTTGGTGATACTTGTGTTGGACAGGACATACTTTGGAGTAGGCCTGTCACGATGGTGAGATTTGGCTGACAATTAATTGTCAAACAAATAATTGTGATTATGACAATTAATTGTCTGTTTTAAGGCAATGATTATTAATTGTCATATAAATTGTCATACATCTTAAGATACATCTTTAACTTCAAATATATAAATCAAATAATAAAATAGGGATATGATTTCCTTCAAGGCTTTAAAAACTTATGAATGATAATGTTTTAAAAATCAAAATATTTCTAAATAATTAAAATATGTCTCTTTTTGGTTTTAGTTTTGGTCAATTTTACATTAACACTAGTTTTTGGAACTCTTGTAATTTATATTTATTTTTATATTTATATTATGCAATAGTAAAATATTTCTGACCTAATTTCTTCACTTTCACATGTTTTAATGCTGTTTAATTTAATCTCACAAGCTCTTATTTCTCATGAAGCAAAACCTTTGAGATGGAAATAGAGCAAGCGTGGATCTACTAGGGGTGTGACGATACACTTAGCTTACGAGACGATACACGTTACTGGGTTCACGAGAACGAGACGATATTTAAACACTATATACACTACCGGTCAAAAGTTTTGAAACACTTACTCTATTTATTATTATTTTTTTTCTTTACATTTTAGAATAATAGTAAAGTCATCAAAACTATGGAATAACATAAATGGAACTATGGGAATTATGTTGTGACTAAACAAAATCCAAAATAAATCAAAACTGTGTTATATTTTAGCATCTTCAATGTAGTCACCCTTCACCTAGAATTTGCAGACATGTACTCTTGACATTTTCTCAACCAACTTCTTGAGGTATCACCCTGGGATGCTTTTTAAACAGTATTGAAGGACTTCCCATCTATGTTGGGCACTTATTGGCTGCTTTTCTTTATTATTTGGTCCAAGTCATCAATTTCAAAAACTTTTTTTTAATAAAATTTTAGATTTATAATGAAATAAATTAATATGGTGGCACAATTATATTTTTGTCTACAAAACTAATTAAAAATGTAAGTATACGCCTTCAGATCAAAAGATTTTTAAGATCATGAGAAACATTTCAGTCAAGTGTTTCATAAGTTTTGACTGGTAGTGTATATGACTGGAAAAATAGTCTTTTATTTGACTGAAAGTCACAAAATGCAAAACAATGCAGGTCTTACAGTGCTTACATATTGGCTGTGTCTCGTTTGGAAGGCTGCGTCCTCCGGAAGTCGCATTTGTCGGCCGCATACGTCATCGAGGCTGTCTCGTTTCTTTTTTTTATTTTTTATTTACATTTTTTATTGGGAATGCAAAAAAGGTTAACAGTTGTATAAATATAAGTGCATATACATAAAAGGCATTGACAATAGATAAAAAATAAGAAAAAGACAAAAAAAATTGAAACGAGACAGCCTCGATGACGTATGCGGCCGATAAATGTGACCTCCGGAGGACGCAGCCTTCCAAACGAGACACAGCCTTTGTTCGTGTCTTGTCTGTCACTCTGTCCCGTTTATTGTTTCCACCGGGTACCTAAAATGCTGCCACACAAACGATTTAAAAGTGGCGAGGGCATCTTCTATGCCAATTTCACCCTCACACTCCGTCATGCTGATATCGTGAGACAGCTTTTCACCTCAACAAGAAATATCGTCACGTTTTAATATCGTGCGATCTCATGGCACGAGATCTCATCACACCCCTAGTATCTACTGCACTGTGTATGAACCCGCTTTGACTAGGAACATTTGCCATAACACAGTTGTTTAAAGTGAAGCTGGTTCAGAGTTTATATTTGTTCGTTTTTATTTTTGGCACGAGCCTCTGCTGACGGCGCGCACATCAGAGCACTTGAGCGTTTCATACACTCTTCCAGACAGGAGCTGCTTAGGTTGACAGCGGTGTGGCTCAATGACGCTCGGAGTTCAACTGAATGACACACAAATGCTCAGTTGATGGCATTTATATATTGGCTTAAAATTCCCTTATTTAGACATTAAAATGTCATTGGAATTTGAAATGCACAACAATCAGACAATTATTTAATAATCGAGATAGGCCTACTTTGGAGAATGTAGAAAGACAGTACACTAGTATAAGGACAATTGCATCTTGATACCACGGACCTCCTTGTTGCATACTGTTTTGGCTAAATAACTTTGAATACATTTATATTCATTATTGTCCAACTTTTAGGTTCATACGTTAAACTGCTGTGGCAAACTCCTCTTCTTTAGCACAAGGCATTGTGGGCAGTATTAGCTGAAAAATTATGCATCAATACATGCTTTTAAAAATCCACTAGATATGGTAAACCATCCAAGCACATTTTGCGCTTGCAGATTTTAGATTACACTGTTTAACAATGCTCCGAATCCATTTATTTAGATAATGCACCTACAAGTGCACCACAAGTTGCTCCATCTTGCAACCAAAAGTATAGTAACTTTGTGTTGTAGTCATCCATTGACCAGTGAGGATTTCTGACAGGTTGAAAAATCTATTACACTGTTTTCTCTCATGATTTCAAACCAAAGTCCTTTTTATGCAAGTCAGGTCACTCGGCGGCCATGTTTGTAACACCTTCAGGGAGCCTGAGGGGCGCTATTTTCAATGGATTCAAGTATAGCTTCTATCTACTTGAATAGGGAAAGAATGAAATCTCAAATGGTTGATCAAGATTACAAGCAAAGAACATATTTCAAATTATGTCATTATAGTCAGATCTTAAATTGTGCTTCTTTAGCTCAGATCACACTATAAAAATGCTTGTTCTCAATGAAAACTGACAGGTAATGTCGCTATCAAGACAGTGATTGGCTCTTTTTACTGGAAGGCAGGACTTTCATTCTTAGAGGTGCTATTTTCAGCATTACGATTTCTTCCAGTGACCCTTCTCATCCTATACTGTCTCTGTGTCAAACTGACCTGGCTGTTTCCACACCATCAAAACAGGTCTTTCACCCAATTCTCTCTCTCGTTTTCTCTTTCAGTCTCATTCATGAGTTATTTACTGTCATGCTGAATCACCTCTTGCACTACAGTTAATTTCACAGTCACATGAGTAATGGGAGCGTGTCGGTAGATCGTTTTACGCCGTACAGATTTAGATTCTTCAGTGACCCGCCGTTGTTTTGGAGTTCTGTTAATCAGAGCGCACATGCTGTGCCCTGCACCCTGCATTCATGCCAGCGTGTGCTCTATCATGATTGCAGCATAATCACTAGATCTGTGTCATTAGTTTGGGGCCCAGATGACTCCCAGATATATCATTCTGAATGAGAAATTCTGAATCTAATCATTACTGTTTTTGAATAGTGTCTCTTTTTTTTACCAGCTGTTCTGTGTTTGTGTATTTGCATGAATGTGTATGTGTGTGTTCATTCCTGAACTCCTGCTCAGCATTAGTCATCCCACAGGCTGGCGGAATTGCTAATCAGAACACGCACTCTTACAGTAACTCAGGCTGTAGAGCAGTAGTGCTGTATCACTCTGATCAGATTTGTAGTATTTTTAATCTTGCTCAAACACACCAGAGGCCCAGACCTCTGTTAAACCTGTCTGTGATGCCCTGATCTGGGTACATCAGAACAGATCTGCAGACAGATTTTTTTCTTTTAAATGAAATAAAAGTCTTGTCCCTAGATATGGCTCTGGTCCCTTCAATGTAAGTCTATTGCATTTCTTCACCATGGTTTTTATCCTCTGCCTGGCTAAAATCAGTTAGAAAAATAATAGCAAACCTCTCAACAAGCTGCGCAATTTAAGGCATCATTGTTTATCCATAGCACAAAGAGTGGGGGAGGAGTTACCTAAAATTTAATACCTAGTGTTAGGGGTTTGCTCAAATTCCTAACCCTAAGTATGAGCAATAGTAATGGTGATGCTTGCTTTTGCCAAAATTTCTGTATCCGTGCATCTCGTTTTAACATCTCTGGTTCTGTTGTTGTCTTCCAGCAGGCTAATGAAGCCCTTCACCACCAGCATCAGGTGGCCCCAAACAGCCTGCTGCCTCTGCTAAACTCTGAGCCGCAGGACCAGAAGCCTGTGATGCCCATTCCACTGGACCACAAGCCCCCCGTCAGCGCCGCCGAGCTCCTCAAGGACAACGTAGCCAGCGGGACGGGTGGAGGAGGGGGTGGAAATGGCGGTGGAGGCGGTCCGATGCCAGTCATCAAGAAAGAGCACAAGAGCAAAACGCCGTTCATCTGCGGCTACTGCAACAAGGCCTTCCGTGACAGCTACCACCTCCGCCGCCACGAGTCCTGTCACACCGGCATCAAAATGGTGTCCAGACCCAAAAAGACAGCACAAGCTGTGCCCACCATGGTCTCACTCATCTCCTCCATGCCCCGGGAGAACACAGCCGACTCCTCTTACATCTCCACCATCGCTGGTATCTTCTCCACTGCAACTACTTCTACTTCCTCCGCTTCCACAGTAATGTCCCCGACTTCCATGACCAACGTGACCCAACATAGTGCCCCCAAAAAGCCCCCTAAGCCCGTAAAGAAGAACCACGGCTGTGAAATGTGTGGGAAAGCATTCCGGGACGTTTACCATCTAAATCGTCACAAGTTGTCGCACTCAGACGAAAAGCCATTTGAGTGTCCCATATGCCAGCAGCGATTCAAGAGGAAAGATCGCATGACCTACCATGTGCGCTCGCATGACGGAGGTGTACACAAACCCTACATCTGTTCCGTGTGTGGAAAGGGTTTCTCAAGGTACACAAAGCTTTTCACACTTTTTCACTTACATGATTGAATCCCTAGGTTAAATTAATCTTAGAAATAATGTTCAGGTTCTGACCACCAAATAACTAAGGTTGGTAATCGTAAGGAATTTTAACTATTCTGGTTCTGATTTCAATTAATGATTCTGGTGCTTTAACAATTCGTTTAGTAAGTCGGTGTTGGTCAGTGATCAGTGAAATACAGCCCCGACAGATTCAAACCAAGAACTCGTTAGTTCGAGATTAATTTGATTTTTAAATGATTATTCAAGAAAAACAGGCTCGTAAAGTGTCATTCGTTCATGTATCAGGCTGCACTGGTTGTGGTGTATGTTTCTTGTTGCATGCAACCAGTGAAGATGCAATAGAAGAATGTGTTTTCTATTGATCATCCTTGTATTATTTCGCAGCACCAAGTATTTCCCTCTCATCACTTCATTTTAAGCTACAAGGATAAAAATGTATCTCTCAGTGACACTGTACATTCAGGAGCAGCGCAGGAAACTTAAGTTAAGCTCAACCAATACATTTTGTGGCCACAAAAATAATTGTAACTCATCCCTAGTTTTTTATTTATTTTTTTTAATTTTTTTTTTCAAGTGCAAAAACAATTACAGGAAGTCATTTATAATGGAAATGAATGGGGCCAGTCCATTTAACTTTAAGTAATTAATTAAATTCTACTCTATTGGTACTAGGGATGTGCGAGACTAGTTGACTAAACGGTTCTGATGCTGCTAGACGACACTGGAATTACTATTCGAAATTTGAGGCCGATACCGATCACTGATTCTTTAATACTTAGATCGGCTGATACTGATTTTCTTTTCTTTAAGTGCCCTTAGCCACACTTTTGCAAGTTAAATTGTGCAGTTATGTTTATGCCCTACACAGTAAAATTACATTAATTGTGAATTGCAAACATTTATTTGTATTGAAAACAGTTATGAATAGTTCTGTTGTCAATATCAAAGGTCATTGTGACATACTGGTAACCAGTAAAAACCATGAGGGCATCACACACAGCAGAGATACATTCATAAATAAGACTATTATTGTTGTCTATTACTAGCTCCAAAACTGCTCCTGTGAGGAATCATTAGTATTTATGGTTTGTTTACCGCCTCTGGCGTTTTGTTGCAATACAAATCACTAATTATTAATCAAGTGCCGTTATTTAAGGTTAAACAGTTATATCTGTTATTAGTGGCATTGCGACCAACATCAATCTGATTTTAATTGGTATCCTCAATTATATTGGGAATAGCGCTGAGATGAGTGACTGATGAGCACCTGGAGAGCGCGCTTGTTTGATTGACACCGAGAGCGCTCATGTTGGAGAAGCTAATTGCACTCATGATCACGACTCACGTTACATCACGTATACTCAGATTTGTATTTGCATGTTTATTTGTTGTTTAATTATTTTTTATGCCTCTTTGCAGTCTCTTTATCCTCTCCGTGCTCACTGTGCAGCGAGTCAGAATAACTACCGTATTGACTCTAGAAAATGGGCAGATTAATATCATACACGTTATTTTTACACACGTTTTAAAACAAACCAGCATATTCATCTAAATTACAGCATGTCTGAAAGTTAAAATTCGTGAATGCTTAGAATTGCCACCAACTCACACTCCAGTGGCCACACTGTATGCTTCAAGGGCTGAGCAAGCACTCATTAGAGTAGCAGTGTATGCCTGCTGCAAAAAAGATCGGCCCTGAATCTAGGCACGATCGGCCGATCATGGATTTAAGACGAAAATCGGCCGATTTAGATCGGTGCACCCCTACTAGTCGGTCAATATTTTCCCCCATTAAATTGTTCAACATTTTTATATATTTATGTTTGGTTTTATATTATTACAAAGGCTGCACTTAAAATACTGGCATGTTAATGATATACATTTTAATTGTAATTAATAATACTAATATTATTAAAGAGAGAATATCTGGGGCAGATGGATACAAGTTTTAATTTCAGCTCATGCTGCGCGTGCTACCCTCTCTCACTTGTGGCACGTGCAGAAAAATGTCCTCTCGCAAGATGAGCAAAGTAGCAACAGAAATCACGTCGGTGGTGGTGCAGTAAGCGTATTTTCTAAACGTTGGCTTGCAAGTCGCTAATGATGATTTTAGGGTTGCTCTATTGGTCCTGCACTATTCATGAAATTGTTTTCAATAAGTATGCTTGTATTCGCTAACGTTGATTTAAGTGAATTTGTGTCATGTTCTGTATTTAATGTACAATGATCATAATGCAAGGCAATCACGACGCAGATAAATGCCCCTTTTCAGTGGAATTTAGTGTTTGATTTAGCTGTTATTAGAATAGAATAAGTATTTTAAATGGGCCACATAAACACACAATGTTTTTTTGACTGTTTTCTGAGAATTTCTTAATTTTTAGACTAGTCGACTCCAGAATTTTAGTTTAAACGTCATCCCTAATTGGTACTTGGTTCTTGTTGGAGTCTTGCATACCAACTAGGGCTGAAACGATTAGTCGATGTTGTCAAATAGTCGTTTGATCTCATTTAACGTAACATGAGATCATATGAAACTCTAATGATGGCACGAGAGGAGCACTTCAGCTCGTGCCTGATTGAGGAGAGGAAGATGACAACTCACAGACACACTGCAAACTTTCCAAACAGCTTCAGGTGATGTAGAATGCAAAGTATGAGAGAATTATACCAAAAATACAAAATAAGTAAATACAGAAGCACTCTCGTTGTGTAATGAAGCGGAGCTGGAGTTGCCGTTCCGCTCAAGCAAAACTTGCGTCTTTAAAGAAAACAGCCCGGCGTTATATCTTTAATGCATCTTTTATTAAAATTCAAATAATAAGGAAGCAGGTCATGTAAATAAGTATAAACTCTGAAACTGGCATTTCTCTGCAGTCAACGGCGCTTCTATGAGTCGCGTGAAGAGACCCGATGTAAGGGGGTGAGAGATTGAAACTGCACCCAGCTGATGCACACTCTGGGGCGGGCACGCTCATCCGTCGCGCGCACACTCGCTGCAGCTAGATTATTACGTGATGGTTCATGAGGTATTGAATCATAATATACAGTACAGTTGAAGTCAGAGGTTTACATACACTTGGATTGAAGTCATTAAAACTCTTTTTTTTTTTTTTAACCACTCCACATATTTAATAATAGCAAACTATAGTTTTGGCAAGTCGTTTAGGACATCTACTTTGTGCATGACAAGAGTAATTTTTCCAACAATTGTTTACAGACAGATTGTTTAACATTTAATTGACTATATCACAGTTCCAGTGGGTCAGAAGTTTACATACACTAAGTTAACTGTGTCTTTAAGCAGCTTGGAAAATTCCAGAAAATGATGTCAAGCCTTTAGACAATTAGCCAGTTAGCTTCTGATAGGAGGTGCACTGAATTGGAGGTGTACCTGTGGATGTATTTTAAGGCCTACCTTCAAACTCAGTACCTCTTTGCTAGACATCATGGGAAAGGACCTTGTTAAAGTGCTGGAGGAAACAGGTAGTCAGTATCTATATCCACAGTAAAACAAGTCCTATATCAACATAACCTGATAGGCTGCTCAGCAAGGAAGAAGCCACTGCTCCAGAACTGCCACAAAAAAGCCAGACTACAGTTTGCAAGTGCACATGGGGACAAAGATCTTACTTTTTGTGGAAATGTCCTCTGGTCTAATGAAACAAAAATTTAACTGTTTGGCCATAATGACCATTGTTATGTTTGGAGGGAAAAGGGTGAGGCTTGCAAGCCAAAGAACACCATCCTAACCGTGGAGCATGGGGGTGGCAGCATCATGTTGCGGGGGTGCTTTGCTGCAGGAGGGACTGGTTCACTTCACAAAATAGATGGCATCATGAGGAAGGAAAATGTTGTGGATATATTGAAGCAACATCTCAAGACATCAGCCAGGAAGATAGAACTTGGTCGCAAATGGGTCTTCCAAATGGACAATGACCCCAAGCATACCTCCAAAGTTGTGGCAAAATGGCTTAAGGACAACAAAGTCAAGTTATTGGAGTGGCCATCACAAAGCCCTGACCTCAATCCAATAGAACATTTGTGGGCAGGACTGAAAAAGCGTGTGCAAGTAAGGAGGCCTAAAAACCTGACTCAGTTACACCAGTTCTCTCTGGAGGAATGGGCCAAAATTCCAGCAAACTTATTGTGAGAAGCTTGTGGAAGGCTGCCCAAAATATTTGACCCAAGTTAAACAATTTAAAGGCAATGCTACCAAATACTAACAAAGTGTATGTAAATTTCTGACCCACTGGGAATGTGATGAAAGAAATAAAAGCTGAAATAAATCATTCTCTCTACTAATATTCTGACATTTCACATTCTTTTTTTTTTGTTTGTTTGTTTTTTTGTGGATTTTCCCCCAATTTGGAATGCCCAATTCCCATTGTGCTTTTTTTAAGTCCTCGTGGTCGTGTAGTGATTCGCCTCAGTCTGAATGGCGGAGGACGAATCCCAGCTGCGTCTGCATCTTATCACGGAGGCATAGCGCATGTGGAGGCTTCACACCATCCACCACGGCAGCCACGCTCAACTTACCACGCGCCCCACTGAGAACGAACCACATTACAGCGATCACGAGGAGGTTACCCCATGTGACTCTACCCTCCCTAGCAACTGGGCCAATTTGGTTGCTTAAGAGACCTGGCTGGAGTCACTCAGCACACCCTGGGATTCGAACTAGCGAACTCCAGGGGTGGTAGCCAGCATATTTACCACTGAGCTACCCAAGCCCCGACATTTCACATTCTTAAAATAAAGTAGTGATCCTAACTGATCTAAGACATGGAATGTTTTCTACGATTAAATGTCAGGAATTGTGAAAAACAATTTTTATATTTGGTTAAGGTGTATGTAAACTTCTGACTTCAACTGTATGTGTCACTGTGTTTCTTATCGTAAAGAAAATCGGCAATAGGCAGCTTTAAAAGGAGACCGTTTGTTTTTTGTGAGTTAAAGATGGATCAAAGTGAACAAAAACGTGAGAGAGGTAGTCTTTGCCCCATGTACTGCAACAAAATACATTTTTGATTTGTTTTTGTTTTGGCTAGTTTTCTAATATAAATATCTAAACTCATTTAAAACAACATACATTTACTTTAAGAGCTATACTGCAGAAGAAAAATGTATCTGAGAATGTTTAATATATTTAAAAAAATGCTAATATTTTAAAATATCTAAAAATCCTTAAAAAAAATAAAATTAAAAATAGATTCATGCACCTGAGAAGCAGAATATAAGATTGCAGAGCTTTCAGAGAATATATCTTGAATATAAGTATATTTTGTCTTTGCACTGGCAGAAGTATAAATGTGAAAAATTTATTTTGTATATAAGAAACATTTAATATACAAAATACACTTATATTCAAGATACATTCTCTGAAAGTAATTCTTAATATTGTATATGTTGCTTCTAAAGTAATTGTATCTTGTTTTAAGGATTTTTAGACCATTTTAAATGGGAAACAGACAAAAACACTTGATAAAAATAGGATTTGTTGCAGTGATTTATTTTTTACTGAATTAAACTTAATAAAATCTATTAAATTCAGTTGAGACTTTAATTCAGTGAATGTAATTTAGAGGTATTTTTAAAAGATTATTCTGTCCTCTTTATTGTTAGCAAGCACATTTAATTCAACCTTTTAACTCGGGGCACAAGCTGAATAGTTGTTTAAGAGCTAATGATTAATCGTTGCAATAATCGCTCGAATAGTCGAGTAATCATTCTAATAATCGTTAGATTAGTCGATTATCAAAATAATTGTTAGTTGCAGCCCTAATACCAATGGACAAGGATCTGTTTTTATGGTGTAAAGGAAATGCAAAAGCGGTACGAGAAACTCGGAAGCTCATCAGACGTTAAATATCTGAAGACGGGCAGAGCGCTTTTTTATAAAAAGCCAACATTCACCACTTTAAAAAAATTAATGTGTCATACTTTATTTTTAACTGACATTTTAATTTACAAGTAATCAATTACTCTTTTCTGGTCATTTTAAGTGCCTTACTGTAACCGGAATTGATTTTTATTTTTTTAATTATCAAGGGATGTGTTGAAAATATTTTCTGCGGTAATCAACATAATGCTACAAATGCTGTTGATTGAGCCTAACTCGTATTGACCCTGGAACATTCTTTAAAGTATTTTAGTACAGTGTTCCGAGTGTATCTGCAGGAAAATTGCACATACTCAAGAACCATTAACGAAACCAAATATCATGAAAATCATTCGGTTCCAGTATTTATTTATTTATTTATTTACTGTTTTCCAACCCTACAATTAACACTGTTATGAAAACATCAAATAATGCTAAAAATGTATACATGTAAAGGATATGTAAGAAGTGTTTGTGGCTGATTTCCATCCTGCATAAAAACTGGGCTGTTTGTGGATTGTGATGTCAGTGTGTTTAATACTGTCTACTGAAATATTTGTTCAAAGCTCGAGCCGAATCCACCATCTGCTGTTCTGATGATGTTAATATTGTCTCGTTCCTATTGGCTGACGCTGGCTGATTTATAGTTGTTGTGAATGGATCTGACCGGCTGCCTTTGTAGAGCCCAGCATGTGGAGGGTCTGCATGAACAGAAGGAGGAGGGGGGTGCTCGTATTCCTGTTATTCCCTCCTGTTTGTTCTGTCTTAGAGGATCAGCACTGGGGTTTCCTTTTGAGTCACTCAGGGGCCACAGACACACGGCTGCTTTGGGAGTCAGTAAACTCGTTTATAACCTCATTCTGAAATTAAACAGCAGAGCTGTGAGACCATCAGACAGGCCTCTGCATCCTCTTCCTGCTTATGTTGCTATGCCTGAAATTAATCCTCGGATTATTAGTCATGCATTGCCACAAGTCAAAGTACAGAGAGAAACAGCTGTTTTTCGAGCTCTGACTGTTACTGAGAATGCCACCAGAAAACAAAATGTACTAAACACCTCTGGCAGAAAAAATGTCTTTAGAAACACTCTTGTTACATTGGTTTTAATCCGAATCTACTTTAAATTTGATTGCAACAGTTGGGACAGGGCATCTTTTCTAGCTCACAGCAGTTATAAGGTCAGTCTGATCACCTGATAGCTGGTTGAGTATTTCAGATGTTCATGCTGAAGTTCATCTGAATGTCTGAGAATGTGAGCAAGTCCATTGTTGTTTTGGCACTTTAGGGTTGATTTTTATATATATAGTGGAGTGGTGGTGGCATAGTGGGCTAAAGCACATAACTGGTAATCAGATCCTCACAGCCACCACCATTGTGTCCTTGAGCAAGGCACTTAACTACAGGTTGCTCCGGGGGGATTGTCCCTGTAATAAGTACACTATAAGTCGCTTTGGATAAAAGCGTCTGCCAAATGCATAAATGTAAATAAATGTAAAATATATATATGAACAGATTTCAACTTTTTCTTTTTGTTATATGAAGGTCTTATTAAAACTATTGAAAATTTTTGCCAGGCCTTCGTCATATACAGTACTTTTGGTACTTTTCAAATGCCTTTTATGTACAGATTTTACAGTTTTTGCCTGGTCACAGACCTAGACTTTCAATAAATTATGAAAACCCATTATAAAAATACAGATTATTGCTTGTTTAAAACTATGATAATCTAAACAAAGAGTGAGATAAACATAAACCATTTCAGTATTTATTGAGTAAATTATTTATATATATTTATTTATTTTCCAAAGATTAAGACTTTTCCACAGTTGTGCCATCATTTGGACCACAAAAAAAAAAAAAAAAACCTATCTTTTCTTTTTTTCTTTTTTTTTTTTTAAATACTTAATGTTAACCAAGTCAACAAAAGTTTCAGTGAAGAACATGTTTGTGATTTAAGTATCACTTATAAGCAGAGTATTTTTATTTGCTGTCATTTTTAATTAACCTGTAATTTTTTGCCAAATTATGCAAAAAGTGTGATATTATTTAATTGTGTGTATTTAGGATATATAAAATGCTATGAAATTGACCTTAGCAAGAAAAAGGACACCCATTTTATTTCAATAACATTAAAAAATATCACCGTCATTTCCACCACTGTAACAGAATACAGAATTTGGGATTTGGTGGACATGTCATGCCTTACACACTCCTGTGTAACATATACATACACTGCTGGACATTGTTAGCAGACAAATGTAAAATATTAGTGAGAATAAGAAAAATGTTTTCACAATATTTTTCTTGGTAGAAGTCCAAAGTGTTAAAAGTGCCTTGAGTTGAAAAAACACCCCATAATGTTCTCCAACCGTTTTCTCTCTTTTCAGGCCAGACCATCTCAGCTGCCATGTGAAGCACGTTCATTCCTCAGAGAGACCTTTCAAATGCCAAGTAACGGTAAGCAGAATCAGAGACCTCATTACATCATCGCTAGTAACAAAAATGTAAACCCCAGAAAGAGTAATTCATGAGCTACCAGCATTGAGTAAAGAACTTAAAAGTCCTTAAATAGTGAGGTAAGTCACTTTAGACAAGATAGTGTCTCCTAACTGAAGTGTAATGTGACCAAATATACTCAAACTGGATGGTTCGTGATAAAGTTTTGAATGTTCACTGCAGGCCTGTACATCAGCCTTTGCCACCAAAGACAGACTCCGGTCACACATGATTCGGCATGAAGGAAAGGTCACCTGCAATGTTTGCGGAAAGATGCTGAGTGCCGCCTACATCACCAGCCACTTAAAAACACACGGTCAGACCAACTTCAACAATGCCTGTAACAAAGGTAAGTGCAATGTGATTGGCTGCCACAACATACAGTTAGCCTCGTGTTCAGTCAACAACTCTCCCCGCCTCTCTGGGTGACTCATGTAGCTCTAGTACCAACATCCTTCTACTAATCCTTCATCCAGTCCTTTCTGAGTCTCTTAGCTCTTTGCTGTCTTGTCAGCTCCCAAATTCTCTGGTTTATTAGAGGTGACTTCATCCTCAGGTTATTCCATTTACTCTGGAGTTGAAGAGCACCAGTGCAGACATTTAGTACTACAAATTAGTTTCACAGGGCTGTGTGGAGTATGATATGCACTCTGCAGAAAGAGGACATACTGGGTTTGAACAGCACTGAAACCCTAATTACTGTTATTAGAACAGCAACTTGTTTTTTTTTTTTTTTACATTTTCAAGAAAATGTGAGTGGTGCTTGGCCATGCAAAACTTGCAGCCATGATCCTAGGGTGTTGTGGATGGTTGTTAGAGCATTAAGGCCTCAATATACTTCCAGAGGTGTTCTTATTTGTTCTTCGTTCAGAGGTAGAAAGAAGTTCTAAATAGCCGAGCAACAGTTTACTGTTTCCGAACATTTACACATCTGCCACGCCGCTGTGGGAGGTGTTTAGAAGTACATTTAAATATGAGGATGCTACATGTAAAACCTAAACTATTGTGACATTAAGATGTGTTATCAATGACTTTATGCCTCATTCTATGAGTAGAATTCACATGAGGTCAGTAAAAGAAGCTGTTTAAACCATTTGATGATGATTTAAAGTAATATATATGCAGTAGAAATTGTTGAATTTTTCTTGTTGACTTTTTTAATTCATGGCACTAATCCGCTAACATGCTATACGTGGCCATGAATTATGATAGGCTTACTTTAGGCAGTTGTATAAATGGCTTTCACTGCAGATGGCACATGAGTGAATGGGCACTTGAGAGTATTTGATTAGATTTGATTCCTTTTGTAGTCTAATTAAACAAAACAAAAAATCACATGACATGGTCTTGGAAAGTTTCTCTACATCAGGGCTAGTAAACTTGCAGCGTGCGGGCCAAATTTGGCCCGCCAATCATCATTTTCTAGCCCTCCAACTGATTTTTGATACAATTGCCTTGCTGTCTGAAATACCAGAGCGCTCTCTGCGCTGTTCATAGGCGCGAGCCTCAGCAATCAGCGGTGAGTTTAACAATGCTCAATGGGGGGGCCTGGGTAGCTCAGCGAGTATTGATGCTGACTACCACCCCTGGAGTCGCGAGTTCGAATCCAGGGTGTGCTGAGTGACTCCAGCCAGGCCTCCAAAACAAATTGGCCCGGTTGCTAGGGAGGGTAGAGTCACATGGGGTAACCTCCTTGTGGTCGCGATTAGTGGTTCTCGCTCTCAATGGGGTGCATGGTAAGTTGTGCATAGATCGCAGAGAGTAGCATGAGCCTCGACATGCGGAGTCTCTGCGGTGTCATGCACAACGAGCCACATGATGAGATGCACGGATTGACTGTTTCAGACGCGTTGGCAACTGAGACTTGTCCTCCGCCACCCGGATTGAGATGAGTAACCGCGCCACCACGAGGACCTAGTAAGTAGTAGGAATTGGGCGTTCCAAAATTGGGAGAAAAAAGTGGATAAAAATACAAATAAAAAAACAAAACAATGCTCAATGGCACGTGCAACAGCATTTAGCAATTCATCGCAGATTTTGAAGGTGCTGAAAATTGACTCTAAATATGCTTCTTTTCCTGTCAAAATTAATTTATTTCCTCCTTTGGAAAGAAAACAAAACAATATAATGCTTTATTAACATTTTCCAAACAAAGCCTTCCACAGTAGGCTGTAAAGATAGAAAAAACACTTAAAACGCATCAATTTAGTAACATTAAACTTTTCCCAAAGTCTAAGTGGGGGTTTGATTAATTGACAGAACTAGTCCCCACATAGGTTGCATATTTATTGCAATAGGCCAGGGTTTCTCAATGGAGGATTCAAAGGATCACCCTTGAATTTACTATAGTAACACTAACTGTACTTTAGGCAGAAATAGGTTGATAATAAATATTATCATATCACTATTTTAGCTCTATTAAATTTATCATAGCTACATTTTTGTAACTGCTTATAAATATTAATATTTTGTATTTATTTTTTTTTACATGTGTTTAGAGTAGGTCTACTGTTCATAATTACAAAAATGCCATAGTTTGTTTGCTAGAAATTGTTACATCTAACCATGGTAGTGAAGATCCATGCTTCCATGTGTTTACTATGGTCTTTTTACAAATACCACTGTTAAAACTATAAAAATAAATAATTAATGAATAAATAAATTTAAAAAAAAAAGCAAATGTAAAATATATTAAAGAGCACCTATTATGGTTTTTAAACATGCGTAATTTCATTTTAAAGGTCTCATACAATAGATTTACATGCATCCAAGGTCAAAAAACACTTTAATTTGCTCATAATTTAAATTGCAGCATTACTTTTTTTTCCTAGTGTCAAAAACGTCTCGTTCAGTGATCTGTTCTAAAGGATTCATTCTAAACTCCTCCTTTCAGAGAGCCTACACTGCTCTGATTGGTCAGATGTCCCAGTCTGTTGTGATTGGTCTACCACTTAGTGTAGTGTTTGAGGGCGGGTCAAAGCTGTTCACAGGCAGCCAATGAAGAGCAGAGGTGGGTTTTTTTGTTACCAAATTACGTAGGTTAGTACAGGAAGTAAGTCTGGAATTACTAATGACTTGTTTCAGGTGTTCAGAATCAGTTCTTTCTTTTGGGAGTCAATAACTCCATTTGTCGTGCACTTTGATTTGTGAAACTTTGCAGACTTTTTTACATTCACAAACAGCTATATAACACACTACATGAAAGGTAATATTTGAAAAACCATAATAGGTGCTCTTTAACAATATCACTTTTATTATTAGTTTCTGTCTTCGCATTTTCATTTTATAGGCCCCAGAAATAGCCCTCCATCTGTTTGAATTCAAGAAACGCAAGGTTTGGTCTCATTCATGATGCATAAGCCTGCTGAATTTATTAACAAAACTTTAAAATTATGCAATGCATCGAAGTTGCATTGAGCAAATAACACAAATAATGAGTTTTGTGGGGGTTTTTTTGGGGTTTGTTTTGGTACAACAAAGTGTGTGTTGGGGAAGTAGGGGGGTGTTCATCAAAAAGGTTGAGATCCACTGCAATAGGCATTCAATCTCAAACTCTCATCCTCCACCATATTAATCAGCCGGCAGACTGGCAATTTGCTTTGTTACAGCAATCGTGAATCGTTGATCATGATTCGCTTCAAGGCTAGTGTCAAGCGCCGCTTTGAACTTCACATGAAAAGCCCTTGCAGACAAAAACGTCTCCTGCATTTTTGTGATAGTTAAGACTTGCCGTGCTTCTGTGGTAATTAAAATGTGCCTTACTTAGGCTGAAAAATACTTGATTCCTGTCAAGTTCCATCTGGGCTTGTTTTGTGCAACAAATAGCATTAAGAACTCCTTTACCCATCACTTTAACACTTGACACTGAATCACTGCTGTGTGTGTTTGAGGTGTGTGTCAGTGTCTCCAGGTGGACAAATCACAATGGTTCCGCCCTTCAAACCAGTGTTTATGCTGGTTTATGCTAAATTGACAGTACATGTGTTAATTGTAACTTTTTCTCCCGTTTCTCTGTGTAAACCGTCAGTCAAAATCAATTTATCGAGTCAAAAAATGAATCGGTTGACCTCTATCATTCCTAGCACACATGGTGCCAGACAAGTTACATACAGTTGAAGTCAGAGGTTTACATACACTTAGGCTGAAGTCATTAAAACTCATTTTTTAACAACTCCACAGATTTTATATTAGCAAACTATAGTTTTGGCAAGTCTTTGTGCATGACACTAGTAATTTTTTCCAACAAATGTTTACAGACAGATTGTTTCACTTTTTATTGACTATATCACAATTCCAGTGGGTCAGAAGTTTACATACACTAAGTTTACTGTGCCTTTAAGCAGCTTGGAAAACTCCATAAAATTATGTCAAGACTTTAGGCAATTTGACCTGTACCTGTGGATGTACTTTAAGGCCTACCTTCAAACTCAGTGCCTCTGCTTGTCATCATGGGAAAATCAAAAGAAATCAGCCAAGATCTCAGGAAAAACAAATGGTGGACCTCCATAAGTCTGGTTCATACTCAGAAGCGATTACCAAATGCCTGAAGGTACCACGTTCATCTTTCAACAATAGTACGCAAGTATAAACACCATGGGACCACGCAGCCATCATACCGCTCAGGAAGGAGACACATTCTGTCTCCTTGAGATGAATGTAGTTTGGTGCGAAAAGTGAAAATCAATCCCAGAACAACAGCAAAGGACCTTGTGAAGATGCTGGAGGAAACTAGGGATGGGCACAAGTACTCTGATACTTGGACGTGGCAGTAATGATCGTTCATGAAAACTATGATCGATGGTGATCGAGCATGATGTGACTTTTCACTTAATTCGAAATTCAGTGACAATTACCTGACATCTAAACACAAACATGTCAAAGAGGAAGCTTATTTTTAATTTAATTATGAGATTGATTATGTTGTGATTTTGTGGGGGATATTAACTTTCAGAAATGTCTCATAGCAACCAAACTGATATACGACACTGCAATGCTATCATTACGATAATCAAAAGAGAGTGTAATTAACCATGTTTTGAACACCTGTCTTTGCAAAACGTTTGCTATACACGTTTTATTATCATTTAATGTAAGAACTTTGACTTGTTAATGGATATTGTTTAATAAAAGTGCATGTTTGTCGCTGACTGTAAACCTCCCTGTCCTGGGTGCAGAAATGTTTGCGTGGCGTAACACACATCTTCATCTCGACAAATGGAAGTTGAAGATTTCCACACGAGTTTCCAAGTAAGAAGTCCAACATAATGTCATTCCGTTGCACTTTCCCCAGTTGAAAGTTGGAAATTCTGACTCACTGAGTTTAATGGACCGCTTCATGAATCATCACAGAAACAACAATACAGAGCATCGCGGCTTTCCCACAGGAGTGACACTTGGGGAGACACACACACGCACCAGGCATGTGGCAGTGGACTCAACGTGCTGAATCAACACATATACAGCAGGTGAGTGTTTCAGACAGCTAGACAGAGTGCAGCTAAATGGAACAGAATGCAGTGTCTTCAAAACTGAACTTCAACTTAACACGCATATTAAATCGCGATGTTATGGTGCCTCCTGTTAAGCCAAGCGTGATTTGAAAATAGACTATTCAGACAATCACTAAAAAAACTGATGCGCACTTACTAGGATTACTACGGTAACCTGAAGGAAGAACAGACAGACGTGCGTTGTGCACATTCATTGATTTGGGCAGCGAATCTTCACTTAATGACAAAATATGATGCGTTATATTTTGATTATGCAATCTTTTGTAAATTTTGTAATAGATTATTTTATAACAGCCTATAATAATGGATAGAGGATACACTGGAACAACAAGACGCAATGCAGTGGCCAAATACGTTTGTCAGACATGATATTATATATACAGTTATGTACATGTCATTGCCCCTTGAGCACTTGTCGAGTAATTTGTCAGAGTACTTGAGTAGACAAAATGCCCATCCCTAGAGGAAATAGATAGACAAGCATCAATATCCACAGTAAAACGAGTCCTATATTGACATAACCTGAGAGGCTGCTCAGCAAGGAAGAAGCTACTGCTCCAAAACCACCAACCAAAAAAGCCAGACTACAGTTTGCAAGTGCACATAGGGACAAAGATCTTACTTTTTGGAGAAATGTCCTTTGGTCTGATGAAGCAAATATTGAACTGTTTGGCCATAATGACCATCGTTATGTTTGGAGGAAAAAGGGTGAGGCTTGCAAGCCGAAGATCACCATCCCAACCGTGAAGTATGGGGTTGGCAGCATCATGTTGTGGGGGTGCTTTGCTGTAGGAGGGACTGGTTCACTTCACAAAATAGATGGCATCATGAGGAAGGAAAATGATGTGGATATAGTGAAGCAACATCTCAAGACATCAGCCAGGAAGTTAAAGCTCGGTCGCAAATGGGTCTTCCAAATGGGCAGTGACCTCAAGTATACCTCCAAAGTTGTGGTAAAATGGGTTAAGGACAACAAAGTCAAGGTATTGGAGTGGCCATCACAAAGCCCTGACCTCAGTCCGATAGAAAATATGTGGGCAGAATTGAAAAAGTGTGTGTGAGCAAGGAGGCCTACAAACCTGACTCAGTTACACCAGTTCTGTCTGGAGGAATGGGCCAAAATTCCAGCAACTTATTGAGAAGCTTGTGGAAGGCTATCAAAAACATTTGATCCAAGTTAAACAATTTAAAGGCAATGCTACCAAATACTAACAAAGTGTATGTAAACTTCTGACCCACTGGGAATGTGTTGAAAGATATAAAAGCTGAAATAAATCATGCTCTCTACCATTATTCTGACATTTCACATTCTTAAAATAAAGTAGTGATCCTAACTGACCTAAGACAGGGAATGTTTTCTGCGATTAAATGTCAGGAATTGTGAAAAACTGAGTTTAAACGTAAGTTTGTTGTATGTAAACGTGAGTTTAAGTTGTATGTAAACTTCGGACTTCAACTGTAGTTCTAAAGTTTAATAATTAATGTTAGAAATTCTGATTTTGCTTACCTTGGCAAACATTATAAATTAATGGGTTTATAGCTTTGTAGACTTTATATGTTTAATTAGGCCTCTTTATAGTTTGGACTTACCCCTAAATTTGTACTTGTGACCTAAGTTTGTTTCAGAGCTGTGTTTTTTTTTTTTTCTTCTTTCATGCATTAACACTCCATTTATCATAGAGTTCACCTTTTAAATGCATCTGTCTCTCACGTAGTTTAGTTTTCACATGTCTGTCTGCTTATCCGTGATTAGCTCAATCTCTTGTTTGATTATATGATTTTTTCTGGTAGACTTATTATTGTATATTTAAAGAGCTAAATAATTTTTGATTTTTAAATCTGCCTTTGAATTGGCTGAAAGGAGTTAAATATGTTTATTATAGAAAGTACATTTGTTGTAAAATTATAGCCATTTATGAATTCACGCTGAGTCCTGCAGCCCTGCGTTGATATGGGTCCCATAGTGCATCACTGCAGGCAGCTGCCTGCCCTTCATAACCCTCTGTCTGTTTCTGAATAGGAGACTGGCAGTGGAACTACTCAGGGCAACGAAAAGGTAAAAACGAAACAAAACAAACCCAAGTGGGAAAGTAGATGTACACACACACCATAACCATTTGCCGCCTCTCTTTCCTCTGTTGTTCAAAACAAACTATGCTCCTGTTGTGTGCACATGATTTATTTACATAATTTAGGTGAAATCATGAACTGAAAAAATGTGATTGCCAGCCCCAATAGCCAATCACCTGATGGTGGAACTTATTCTTTAAACAAAAAAAAGGCTTTTTGTGATAGTGACCGGAGTGGTCACAAGGAGAGATCACCAGAGAGAAGGAATGGCTTTCAAAAAAGATGTTTAATCCATTAGGTGCAAAATTTGCAAATAAATAGTCTAAAATTAGCCCTGTTTTTGGTACTAACAGCAGGACCTACTCCCCTCCCTTAACAATTGAGGCTGGAGTATATTTGCACTCTAGCAGTCCTGGCATAACCTTGTCCATGTGCTCAAACACTTGTCATCCATCTTTCTTCCTGTCCCCTAGTGGCAACTGGCTTAAATACACAATTTTCCCACCATTGCTAATTGGAACAAATCATTATTTTAAATAAAATTAACCCTCTGGGGCCTGGGTAGCTCAGCGAGTAAAGATGCTGACCACCACCCCTGGAGTCACAAGTTTGAATCCGGGACGTTCTGAGTGACTCCAGCCAGATCTCCTAAGCAACCAAATTGGCCCAGTTGCTAGGGAGGGTAGAGTCACATGGGGTAACCTCCTCATGGTCGCTATAATATGGTTCGCTCTCAGTGGGGCACGTGGTGAGTTGTGCGTGGATGCCGCGGAGAATAGCGTGAAGCCTCGACACGAGCGATGTCTCCGTGGTAATGCGCTCAACAAGCCATGTGATAAGATGCGCAGATTGGCATTCTCAGACGCGGAGGCAACTGAGATTCGTCCTCCGCCATCCAGATTGAGGCGAGTCATTACACCACCACGAGGACTGAGAGCACATTGGGAGTTGGGCATTCCAAATTGGGGAGAAAAAAATACATAAAATTAAATTAACCCTCACCTCTCCATTCTTAAAAACAAAACATAAGAATGTGTTAAAATGAGAGCTAAAAACAAAACCTGTAAATAGGACGGATAAATATTTGCACAACAAAACCCCATTGAATATTGCAAAATGGTGAGTAAAACAATAAATTAGTCCATGGAACACAGTAAAAATCTGTGATGAGAGACTGCTCCACAATTTCACCATCACACATATTATTTCAAACATATTTGACACCCAGAGAGTTCGGGAGAAGAATACATGAATACCTTTAACACACGCCTAAACTCTCTCTTTCCATCCTGTACAGACAACACTGAAGTCTGCAACTCTGCCTCTACCGCATCGGTCACAGCCTCCGCCCCAATTACCTCGGCAATAAACCGTGGCAACACCAGCAACCCCATTACCATAGCTGCCCAGATGAACATCTCCACCAACACTGTCAACATCACGTCGCCTGTCAACCTGCAACACCCTGTCACCATAACTGGCCCTGTGAACATCACCTCCGTCAACATCCCAGCAACGGCGCCCATGAATATAGCCCACCCTGTGGCCATCACCACACCCATGCCCATGAACATCGGCACACCGCTCAACATAGCCATGAGATCCATGGACAGCATGAGCTTCCTGTCCCAAGTCCTACCATCTTCTCCTCACTGGTAGAGACATGAGATGGGTCGTTATCGGACTCACCTGACCAGCCTTCTGCCCTCAGTGCCATCTGAGTTCCAACCCGACCCCCAACAAATGTGTTGGATTAAAGGGATAGTTACTCCAAAAATTAAAATTCTGTCATTTACTCACTCCTTTGTGTTGTTCCTAACCTGTATGACTCTCTTTCCTCCATGGAACACAGAATGAGATATAAGGCAGAATGTTAGCCTTTCCAGAGTGTATGATGACAGAATGTTCATTTTTGCATGAACTATCTGTTTAACAAACCCAACACATGGCTGCATCACAACACTAGCGGAAGTTTTGCTCTGGCTGATTTACCTCTCTGTTGGATTTTTGACCATGTTTTTATGCATTTTAATGCCATGACTTAGCATTTTGTGCGCAAGGTGAACAGCTGTGTAGCGGGGCATTCGTATGCTCCTCTGAGCACTTTGACCCTAACAATGGATTTTTTACAGGACAAATGCAATAATTGACATGCATTTTGAACACTTTTTTTTATAAGCAGAGTGCTGGTGGGTTCTTCTAAGTTGTAGAGGTGTAACCTGCTAATCAGTATTTAAAGAAATTTTAAAAAGGGACAGTTGCTTCCATTGTGAGAGAATTTTTTTCATATTTTTGGTAAATGGATGAATTATTTGGATTTTTCCATAGTGTGTTTCAGTGTGTGCATGTACATGTGGGAATTTTCAAGAGGTACAGTTGTGTATTCTAGCTATTTTTTTTTTTACCATCAGTTGTGTACTTTTTTTCTTTTTTTTTTCTCTCTCTTTATCTGTAGGTGAATCTCACAAAAACATGTCTAGGTTCTTTTTTTTTTACCCCAAAATCAAAAGCAGAAAAGAAATTATGTTTTGCATAATCAAAATGAAGCCTTTATTAGGACCATTAAGATTTTTTTGCATCAAGATTTTTTTTAAAGTATGGTTTAAACAATTTTCACTTTAATACAATATATTTTTTATGTCTGCATAAATATATATAAATTACTCTCATAACTGCAAAGGGAAAATTACAAATATATATGTATATATAAATATTCTTTATTGTCAAAGTGTGTGTGTGTATATATATATTTGTAATTTTCCCAGTTATAAGAGTAATTTTTTTTTTGGACAGCTAAAATGCGCTTCATTTTCTTTTAAGCAATATATAATTTATTTATTTATTTGATTTTGGGTGGCCTGGACATTTTTCGTAACAGGTTTCATGAGAATTACCATTGTAGTGTTTTTCAGAAAGACACTGTTTACAAAAATTCTTGTTTTATTTTTGTGAATGGAGGGCAGCTTTGTTCTCTTACTGTTTACGTGGCCATTGTTAGGTGTTGTAGGTGTACTTGTTCATACAGAATGTAGAAGAAAAAGTCTTGCACTGAATGCATATCCCTAGTCTAAAGAGGCAGTATTATCTCATAAATAAAAAGTGATGTTATGGCCCTGTCACAGCATGCATGCTTGTGGTCTTGCCGCCATCACTGATGTGTGGGGTGTCCCATATGTCAAGTCATGATTCAGAATAGTGGAATAATTGTGCGGACTTCACGTTGAACTACTATCTGTCAGTCTGTGTGGCATTACATCATCAAAGTGTGGACTTGGACAAAAGTGACTGTTAGATAACAGCTTATGTAAAACAGCGCAATCTAATGGTTGGAGCCCTGCATTAATGCCTTTTTAAAGTTTTCATTTGGACATTTGTTGCCTGAGTTTGTGGTTTATAGTATTATATAAAGTGTTTTGTTTTTTTGTTTTTTGCCAAAAATATTGTTTTTATAAATGCTCTGCTCAGGAGTTGTGCAGAGAATAGTTCAGTAAACTGGTATTCATTTAGTTAATTTTCTTTCTAATGGCTTTAATGGAACTCATGACATGGCCCTAAAGTTATTTATGTTTGTTTGTAAATATATTTTACCCCTTTTTTTTTCTTTTCTTTTTTTTGAGTGAAAGCAGAAAGACATCTCTCATTTGCCAGATCTTAACCAACAATGGCATTTGTTATTTCCGTAGCTGAACCATCCTGCTCATTTCAATTGGTTCCAGTAATTCATATTGAGCCTGCTCTCAAAGGGTGTTGATTCTGGTAACATTGTCCTCTAGTTAAAGCCCAGAGGCCTCGTTCTACATAAAAGCATGTCCTCAGTCAGAAATAATGTATACGGGCAGATTCTGGAAAGTTCTATGCTATATTACGTTTTGGCGGCAACTTCCTCTATATGCTTCCTGCAGTTGGAGCAACTGCCAGAGTGAAGAGACTGCTGAAGTGAAAACACTAATTATTTGACTTAATTGAATGAAATTCTTGTGGGTAGTTTTCCCACCACAGTTTGTAATGTGAGAGACGATCCCTAATGTCTGAATAGATGCCACCCACTCCAGCACTGAGACTCAGGAAGATGCTTTTCCTGATCAGACAGTATGAACCTGTGTGTGTATGTGTGTGTGTGTGTGAGACAGGCATTTCATTCTCCCTTCACACTAGAACAAACAACAGCATGTTTCCATAGTTTAGTTTGTGAAAGAGTGAGAATGTGTTTATGCATTTCTTTGGTAGAAGCATTAAGATTACCTCTGCCAAATTTAAACCAATAATGAAATCCAATGAAGTAAACTTTTTTTTTTTTTTTTTTTTTTTTAATTATTATTGATTCTAATGTTTTTTAATTCAGTTGATGAACTGAATTATTTTAGAGCCCCTGTGAAAGCGGTTGAATGTATATGTTTGTACAGAACTGTTTAGCTTGGAGGATCTTAGAATACAGATAGACAAGTGAGCGAAGAAAAGCCAAGTAACCTTTTATAAAACTTTTGTATTAGTACATTAACAATGGTAATTTTGTATATATGAAGACTAGGCTTCCTGAATAGCAGAAAGCAAAAACATTCCTAAGTAAGTTTGTCAGAAATAATTATGTAAACATGTGTATTGTTTTATGTGCCTTTTATTTGGGTTGTCTAAATAAAAGAAAACTAAAACATGATGTCTGTGTATATATGTAAGAGATTTTGCCAATATTTTTTTACAATTATACCAAAATTTGTTTGGTACATTTATTATTTTATTTATTTTGTCTGCGTGATAATGCTGATACCTTTTGACACCTAGACAAATTCTTCATTTCTGAAATATTTTGTAACAGAAAACTTTCAGGGCCTCTGTTCACAGGCATAGAAACCTTTTTTAAATCTTAAAATAGGCTAAAATATTTTTTGAGTGTGGGAGACAACTTCTGGCTCTATATTTGAATCACTTGGGTAAGATGCTTTCCTGAAAGTCTGTCCATACAGTTGTACTAGGAACACAAAAGGAACGCAGAATGCAGACCAGCTCAGTCCAGGTATGGCTATGGCTCAACACACAAACAGTTTCGCATTAGCACAGCATTAAACATCGCACATCACAGACAGAGTTTTCTCAATGTGCATGATCCTGCTTTCATCTCTAATTCATGGCTCTCCATCTGGTCCTGTTCAAATCTTCCCCTCCCCCGTACACTAGCTCCTTAATCTTACATGTTGCCTTTTTTCTTCAAGAAATCTCATATTGGTCGTTAAGACTAATTTCCATGTGCATTGGCTCCATTGGTGCGCGTTCACATCTTCACGCTTGCCGCATCATTTGATCAGGCGTGACGCGCCCCCGGGATCCCAATACAATCATCCCGGGGTTTAATCTCATGTCCATGAGCAGGTGCTCCGGGTTCAAGGTCTTTTGTTTCACTCCTCACTGTCGCCTCACAACGGGGATGAAAGACAATGAGCCCCATTGAAAGAACAATTGCGCTTTTTTCAGGGCGCCGCTGTTCACCATCTGCCCGTGTCTGTAAGTACAGGCAGCTGTATTAGTATTTAAGAGCATTTATCTTCATTAATATTCATGAAAACAGTTCATTTGGATGTTTGAGCAACATTGAGAACTTTAATTATTATTTGTTATTTATAATTTTAATCACTTATATACAGTTGTGCTCAAAAGTTTGCATACCCTGGCAGAAATTGTGAAATTTTGGCATTGATTTTGAAAATATCATAATCATTTTATTTAAGGATAGTGATCATATGAAGCCATTTATTATCACATAGTTGTTTGGTTCCTTTTTAAATCACAATGATAACAGAAATCACCCAAATAGCCCTGATCAAAAGTTTACATACCCTTGAATGTTTGGCCTTGTTACAGACACACAAGGTGACACACACAGGTTTAAATGGCAATTAAAGGTTAATTTCCCACACCTGTGGCTTTTTAAATTGCAGTTAGTGTCTGTGTATAAATAGTCAATGAGTTTATTAGCTCTCACGTGGATGCACTGAACAAGCTAGATACTGAGCCATGGGGAGCAGAAAAGACCTGCTTAATATTTATAAAGATGGAAAAGGATATAAAAAGATATCCAAAGCCTTGAAAATGCCAGTCAGTACTGTTCAATCACTTAAGAAGTGGAAAATTCAGGGATCTCTTGATACCAAGCCAAGGTCAGGTAGACCAAGAAAGATTTCAGCCACAACTACCAGAAGAATTGTTCAGGATACAAAGAAAAACCCACAGGTAACCTCGGGAGAAATACAGGCTGCTCTGGAAAAAGACGGTGTGGTTGTTTCAAGGAGCACAATACAACGATACATGAACAAAAATCAGCCGCATGGTCGAGTTTCCAGAAAGAAGCCTTTACTGTGCCAGTGCCACAAAAAAGCCCGGTTACTATGCCCGACAACACCTTGACATGCCTCACAGCTTCTGGCACACTGTAATTTGGTGTGACGAGACCAAAATAGACCTTTATGGTCACAACCATAAGCGCTATGTTTGGAGAGGGGTCAACAAGGCCTATGGTGAAAAGAATACCATCCCCACTGTGAAGCATGGTGGTGGCTCACTGATGTTTTGGGGGTGTGTGAGCTCTAAAGGCATCGGGAATCTTGTGAAAATTGATGGCAAGATGAATGCAGCATGTTATCAGAAAATACTGGAAGACAATTAGCATTCTTCTGCACGAAAGCTGCGCATGGGACGCTCTTGGACTTTCCAGCACGACAATGACCCTAAGCACAAGGCCAAGTTGACCCTCCAGTGGTTACAGCAGAAAAAGGTGAAGGCTCTGGAGTGGCCATCACAGTCTCCTGACCTTAATATCATCGAGCCACTCTGGGGAGATCTCAAACGTGCGGTTCATGCAAGATGACCAAAGACTTTGCATGACCTGGAGGCATTTTGCCAAGACGAATGGTCAGCTATACCACCTGCAAGAATTTGGGCCTCATAGACAACTATTACAAAAGACTGCACGCTGTCATTGATGCTAAAGGGGGCAATACGCAGTATTAAGAACTAAGGGTATGCAGACTTTTGAACAGGGGTCATTTCATTTTTTTCTTTGTTGCCATGTTTTGTTTTATGATTGTGTCATTCTGTTATAACCTACAGTTGAATATGAATCCCATAAGAAATAAAAGAAATGTGTTTTGCCTGCTCACGTATGTTTTCTTTAAAAATGGTACATATATTACAAATTCTCCAAGGCTATGCAAACTATTGAGCACAAATGTATACTGTATTATTGATATGGAAAAATGGGCTATGGCCCTCATTAAAAAGCCAAGGGAATCCGGGGCATTTCTGTGATACATTTTTGGGGGTGCCTATATATATATATATATATATATATATATATATATATATATATATATATATATATATATATATATATATATTAAATTTGTTGTATAACAAATAGTTCAGACTCAATTCTGATTGGATGACTTACCTATTCATTACTTTAAGGAAAACGTGGTGGCTACTTTTACAACGAAAAACATGACAAAAAGGTGTTTTATTGCACTTCAAACTAAGTCGAAAAACCCGGAAGTAAATTTTTATGGCCTGCTAACCAACAAAAATAGAAGACGAAAGAAAAGTATGGTAACAGGTGGGCGGGGCCTCCTTAATTTAATTAAATCCGTAGGCTGTCTCTCGTTTGGAAGGCTGCAGCCTCCGGAGGTCGCATTTCTCGGCCGCATACGTCATCGAGGCTGTCTCGTTTCATAAAAGCAAGTAGGACACTTCGAATGCAGCCTTCGAATGTGACCTTTCACAGGAATTCGAAGGATGCGTGAGGTGTATACTTCGTGGGCACTCATAACCCACAGTTCTTTGCTTCAACAGAAATGTCTAAAGAAATTAACGCCAATTCGTAAATATGATGTTCAAACGCAAGTAATGTTCATTCCCATGTTGAAGTACCTCAGTAGATGGGTGCAGAGTATATGATGTGTATAATTATATTAATATATAATTCAAATAAAGTATTAGACTAAAAGTACACCTGTAAAATCTATTTTCTTTTCTGTCTACATCATTATAACTCTCCTAAAATGTACCTCAAAAATTCCCTTCTGAAGGGACTTTGTTCCCTTCTCACTCGAAGCGCTCGCGCTTGTTAAAGAGTGGCGTGCTGTCATAGCAACAATGTTACGTTACGTTTCCATTTGTCCTACAAAGGCCGTCTCGTTTAAACGAGACTTGTTTAAAGGAGGACGCTCGGTATACTGCAGTCTTCAAAGGATGCGTCCTACCTAGCATGCAGCCTTCCAAAGGAGAGAGTGTGACACTAATTGCCACTGCACTGTTTCTGGTTCCAGTCTCTATAATAAGTAATGTAAAAACTCAAAAGTAGTTTATGATATCAACATAACTAACCTCGGTCCAGCTTCATGTCATCCATCCACTCCTTAAACTTTGACAGGTAAAAAAACAAAACAGTAATCACGATCTTGGCACTGTGGAGCCACATACTTCATGCTTATTTTTTAGTACATACACTTACAAACCACTTCATTAGGTACACCTGTACACATTATTCATGCGATTATCTAATCAACCAATCGTGCGGCAGCAGTGTATAAAATCATGCAGATACGGGTCAGGAGTTAATGTTCACATCAACCATCAGAATGGGAACAATTTTTTGATCTCAGTGATTTTCGACTGTGGCATGATTGCTGGTTCCAGATGGGCTGGTTTGAGTATTTCTGTAACTGCTGATCTCCTGGGATTTTCACGCACAACAATCTCTAGAGTTTACTCAGAATGGTGCCAAAAACAAAAAACATCCAGTGAGCAGTAGTTCTGCAGATGGAAACACCTTATTGATGACAGAGGTCAACAGAGAATGGCCAGGCTGGTTCAAGCTGACAGAAAGGCTACAGTAACTCGGATAACCACTCTGTACAATTGTAGTGAGCAGAATAGCATCTCAGAATGCACAACACGTCGAACCATGAGGCGGATGGGCTACAACAGCAGAAGACCACGTCGGGTTCCCCTTCTGTTAGCCAAGAACAGAAAACTGAGAATACAGTGGGCCTAGTATTTGTGTACCTCAGCAGAAATCGAGATTCATCAGATCAGGCAATGTTTTTCCAGTCTTTAACTGTCCAGTTTTGGTGAGCCTGTGTCCAGCAGTGAGCACTCACTTCCATGACTCACTGTGAATGACGCAATCGAGTCGGTATCCCTACAACTTTAAACTACATATATTTGTATATATCTGAATATTTTGCAGTAAATGTAAAATATATCGTTTCTATACTTATCAACAACCTAAAATAAAAAATCAGTTTGATATATTTCCATCGTTTTTCATTCGATTACATCATGTGCAATTCTTCATGGTCTTGTAGTTCATATCCTCATGAAAGACGGTAAGTACACAGTCTTGTACATATCTATTTTTGTCCGATTTTCAAATACCCTTTTGCTTCAAATCAACGTCTGTAATGTTTTGATTCACCTCGGAACTGGCTGGTAAGGTTCATGGCTTAGAACTCTATATGAAGGATTTTATGAAAAGCCTATGGAAAAAAATGAATGGGAAAAATAAAATATAATTATACTTATTATTATTAAATGCAACTATTTAATAAACATTGGTGTTTTTTTGTTTTGTTTTTTTTTTTTTTAGCAAAAAAGCCACTCGAGTCTGTGTATTACAATCACTTTTAATTATTTCTTTAATATATAAGATATTAATATTATTTCATATTACAATATAATATATAAATGTTAAAATACAAATACAATATTTATTACAAAACTATTGTAATATGTTTCTTATGCACAAAACATAATGTAAAAAAAAAAAAAAAAAAAACTAAATGACAAAAGATTTATTTATATATTAATTTAAGGTTATTGGTATGTCTTGCGTGATATGAGATGCTTTACCCACCTGTATCCACTAGGATGCTCTTGAGTGCGGTAAAAGGAGGATAATCTGCCCACAGCACAAGCGCTCAAGAGCCGATAAAGACCCCGACCATCTGACGCACTGTAAACGCACTGGAATAACACCAACACTCTGCTGTCAGTCAGTCAGACAATTGAAGTTTTTGTATAGCCTACAGCATGGAGGAATGTAGCGTCGATTAATCTGCCTGCCCGCCTGGTAAGATTTCATCCTCATTCTACTGCATGATTCATCTTATATAAAGTCAAATGGATAATTTCAGCGCGCTTTTATAAAATATATTAAATCATTACAGAGGCGCTGCTCAGACGTTCTGCTTCTCGTGAATCTCTCTATTATTATTATTATTCTAACCAGAAAGGCCTTAAAATGAATCAGTCCTGCGGTTCTGCTCAAATAACGTCATTTACATAAACAGGTCCTTGTTGTAGTACTGATGGTCTGTCTGAAAGTGAGCAGAGAGTCTGTTGTTTATCGTCAGGTAGATAAGAGTCTGGCTCATCTGTGCCTCTGAACCGTTCAGCATCCATTAAACAACCAAATAATAATAATAATGCTCTGTAACATTTTAGATAAATATAATATGACATAATATACTATATAATAATAGGCTATAATTATAAAACAGGATTTAATTAAGGTTTTGTGATATGTATGTCATATGCATTTCTAAACAATATTATGATGTGCAAAAATATACAGTTCAGCGCTGTTTTTGTTAGGCATTAATTACACAGCTAAATAAAGACAGGACACTGTATTATCATCATAAACCAATCTTGCATTTGTGGTTACATTTAAAAAGGCTTTCAACTTCAGTTACCAGCAACTGAGAGGCTTAAAGGGATAGTTCACTCAAAAATGAAAATTCTCTCATCATTGTCTCACCCTCATGCCATCCCAGATGTGTATGACTTACTTTCTTCTACTGACCACAAACGAAGATTTTTTCAGAAGAATATCTCAGCTCTGGTCCTTTCAATTCAAGTGAGTGGTGGCCAGAAATTTGAAGGTCCAAAAAGCAGATAAAAGCATCATAAAATTAATCCATAAAACTCAGATTAAATCCATAACTTCAGAAGCGCTATGAGAGGTGTGGATGAGAAACAGATCAATATTTAATTCCTTTTTTACTATAAATCTTCACTAAACTAAACAGGCGCCACATGTGACTTTCAGAATTTAAAAGTGAAAGTTGAGATTTTGAGTAAAAAAAGGACTTCAATATTTATCCGTTTCTCACCCACACCTATCATATCTCTTCTGAAGACATGGATTTAACCACTGAAGCCCTTTGGATTATTTTTATGCTGCTTTTATCTACTTTTTGAACCTTCAGATTTCTGGCCACCATTCAATTGCATTGTATGGACATACAGAGCTGAGATATCCTTCTAAAAATCTTTGTTTGTGTTCTGCTGAAGAAAGAAAGTCATACACATCTGGGATAGCATGAAGGTGAATAAATGATGAGAGAATTTTCATTTTTGGGTGAACTATCCCTTTAAGAACACTGGAGTTTCTTTTCTGCTGTCCTCTCTTCCTCTGCCCATTTTAATTCAGCTGAACCAGGTCAAAAACAAGGACATTATCAAAGGTTCTGGTCCTGCTTCAGGGTATGGATGGATTCCGACAATGTTTGAAGATATGGAAGGCAGAGAGACAGCAGACAGGGACTGAGGGGAAGAGGAAGATGAAGGGGCAGAAGAACAGTTGTCCCTGGTGATATTTGCACTACATGGTTGACTGTTCTTGTGCATGGTACAACAAAGCTGGGCAACAAGTCCAACTAAATCTGAGTCATTTTATGGTTGCATCTATCATTTACGTAAAACTTCAGACAAGAAAATAGGTAGGTACTGGAACTGCAGTAACTGATACTTACTGTGGCCAAGTAAGTAACCTACAGCGCTTCTATACTACATTAGACTGCAGTTTAGAGGCCATGTACTGTACTGTATCACATGTTCATTACACTTGCTCTGATCATTTGTGAAAATGGATGTCTGCTTTGTCTAACCCGAGGTTCTACTGCAGGGGTCGGCAACCTATGGCACGCGGAGGGTCAATCACTGGCACGCCAGCAACGGCGAGAGAGGAGTAGACTATTTTATTTATATAAATTCCGCACCAGCATTCCAATCTATATCTTGATGTAATCTTTCCTCATGATCACGCAGCGTGTTCCCATGAGCTGAATGGGAGGCTATTGACCAGGAAAATAAAAAATGACATTCCATGTCAAAAAGGTTGCTGACCCCTGTTCTACTGTAACATACGCTGTATTTCTGCAGAACTGGGGAGCATCTTACAATGCAGAGTAGTAAGATTTTTTGTGCCATCTCTTACTTACAGTTTTACAGTGTATTACATTACTTAATTTATGCTGTTGCTAACTTCTCTGTACTTTGAAACAATTTGTTAGTGTAGAGTCACTGAGTTTTCTATTTGACAGTGATTTCACAAAGAATCACTTTACAGTACTGTAATGAAGGCTTACTCTCAAATAAACATTTTATAAAGAATTATGTGCTATAACCACAAAACATATAGAGATTTGACCAGCAAAAATGTCCCTGGTTCATAGATCTTTTTGTAGCAGTGTTTTAAATTGATCCCACTGAAGTGTTGCTGGGTTTGTGTCATTTGAAGTCAATGTTTAATTTTGACAGAATATTTTTGTGTGAAGTATTTAATTTTGATGTGGAAGTTTGAGGTTTGCACAAATCGGTGTGTACTTTTGTGGTTGTGTTTATGGTTTTGAGAAAATAGTGAATTGTTTCATGAAATGTGTCAGCATTTTCAAGAAATGTAAAAAAAAAAGAAAAAAATAAATTAAAAAAAAGGGATAGCTTACCCAGAAATAAAAATTCTGTCATCATTTACTCAATGTCATGTCAACTTAAACCCATATGACTTGCTTTCTTACATGGAACACAAAAGGAGATGTAGGGCAGAATGTTAGGGGTTGACAGTCTTAGTCAGCATTCACTTGCATTGTAAAAAAGATCCAATGAACGTGAATGGTGACTGAGACTAACATTTTACCTAATATCTATTTCTGTGTTCTGCGAAAAACACACCATGAGGGTGAGTAAATGATGACAGAATTTTTATTTTTGGGTAAACTAGCTTATACGTTTAGAGACGTGTAATCAATGGCTTGTATGTGTTTCTTGCCTCAAGATGCTGAAGAAGTATGGCTCATTTTCATCTCAGCATTGCTGGAATCAGTTCCTCTGTGATTTACTTTAGTGGTTTTGGGCTGTGTGCTTTCTGCCATTAGAGCTAATCATAGTGTAGCATAGAGAGGTGCCAGTGAACGTGCTGCTAGTTTTATACAGGGACAGCAGGTGTGTGTTCTGACATAAGCACTAACCCACAGACGACTCCTGTGGTGTTAACAGTTCTCTTTGTCAGACGCCACAATCTGCTCATATGGATATCACTCTTCCTCTTGGCTGCAGGCGCAGCATTGGAATTTGGCAAAGTATTACAGAAAAGTCTGATGATTTTGGCAGCAATATCTTTTAAATTCTGCTTTAAAAATGTTGTTTATGGTTGTTTGTTATTAACAACGGTTGTATGCATGCCAGCTTATTTCTTGTGCCAAAAATGTTTTTTATTAATCCTTTCTTTAAAGGCCCCATGAAATTGAAATGAAAGTTTTTTTGGTTTTTAGTCCAAAGGAATATTCCGGGTTCAATAGTTAAGCTCAATCAACAACATATGTGGCATAATGTTGATTACCACAAAAAAAAATTTGGACTCATCCCTCTTTTTCTTTCTTAAAAAAAAAAAAAAGAAAAAATCGAAGTTACAATGAGGCACTTACAATGAAAGTGAATGGGGCCAAATTTTGGGGGGTTTAAAGGCAGAAATGTGAAGCCTATACATTTATATAATCACTAAACATCAAAGGTGCACTCAGTAGTTTTTTACTCATTAAAAAAGTTTAACTCCTAAAGAAATAAATTGTAATTTTGCAATATATGTATGAAATCATGACCACTCACATTAAATTGAAGACTCCAGTCATATCAGTAACCTTAAATATGTTTTATTCTACATGGAGAGGGTCCGCACATGGGGGCTGCCATGTTAGAATCACATGACCAGCCGAATACTACTCGCTTAATCTCAGTAACCGTCTGGTTATTTGACACTTTCACTCATTGATTAAAGTAATCATGGCTGACTGTGAATACTAAATTTCTACAATGGCATCTGAAACTGAAAACTATTGATTTTAAATGATGCTGCATCCAAGCCACTAGGTGTCAGTGTAAGTCCAAGATTACTCAAAGTTAAAAGTGAGTGAGTGCACCAGGGGTTCGGCTGTTACCAGAGACGTCTCTTAGCAACCCAACTGATAAACAATGCTGAACAGTCAACCATGTAGTGCAGCATTTGTGCTACAGGTGTACGATCTTCAAAAGAGAGTTTAATTTACCATGTTTTATACACCTGTTTCTGTAGGCGTTTGTTAAACAAGCTTTAATAAAATGTAATGTGGAAACATGAACGATATTAGTTAATAAAAGTGAATGTTTATCACTTACTTTTTATATCTCCCTGGGTGCCGACATGTTTATGTTACGTCACGCACCTGCATCTCAGCGAAGTTGAATATTTCTGCACGAGCTTCAAAGTTGGAATTCCAACTTCAAATGGCTTTCCATTGCACTTTTGCTAGTAGGAAGTTGGAAAATCCGACTTTCCGAGTTGAATGGAACGCAGCATTAGGCCAAAGTTATTGATGACACATCTTGCACTATAAAAAAGAATAAAAAATAAAATAAATAATTCTTCAATTAGCTGTAGTGTGAATGACTTGGTGACCCCACGTTTGACCTGAATTAATTCAGTTCAGTTCCTAAACGCATCACACATATGTTGCAACTTTTACTGACTTAGTTTCAACTGTGTCTGACAAATTGCAAGATTGATTTTGCAAACTTTTAATTGGGTTCAATGCTGAGGTGCAAGCTGATTTGACATAACACTTCTGCTGTAAAAAAAAATAAAAATAAAATAAATAAATAAATAAAAATCTTTATTTTGAGCTTGCTTAACAAATCAGTTACTCTAACGGTATGCTGGCAGACAACTGGATTGATAGACATGGAAGTTTCCATGGAGACAGGAGGCTCTAATTACATTGGCTCTTGATGATGAATGTAATTTGAAATAACAAGCTTTCCTGTGTTGCACCACAAGCTGAAGAAGGATGATTGTTAGCGTTTACCCCTGTTTTGATGACTCCCCTGTTGTGTTGAAATCTCTTGCATGATTATTAATCAGATCTGACACTATATGGCATTACTCTGCTCTGATCCATCTCAGTGGGTCAGATGGACCCCTGCTTAAGCAATATCAGCTCAGCGTCCGTATTAACTATGGATGACGTCAGCTTTCTGCTGTATGTTATTCACAAGGGCAAAGCCGCCCTTCAGAGACACATCAGTAAGCTGCTACAGTTTTGCACTCAGCGGCAAACTGTGCCAGAGTCTGTGGCTATATTTAGTATGAAATACATACATAAGTGACAATAATAAAAACATTTTTTGCACATATTTAAGTACATGAAACACATTGTGTATATATGAGTACAGTGTCTGGGCATGTAGATGGGGCATGTCTGAGAGGACTTGAAAGTGTATGTAATAGTAAACATGTCTTTATGAAGGATGCATAGGAAGCCTTGTCTTTTCAGTGACCCTGAACTATTTAATAACCAATGGGAGACAACCACTGAATGACTCATGATGGTGTGTGTGCGCGTGTGTGTGTGCGCGTGTGTGTGTGTGTTTGTGTTTGTGTGTGTGTGTGTGTGTGTGTGTGTGTGTTAGGGATGGGCATTTTCTAGTAATTTTGTAGTCAAGTACTCTAACCCACAAGAAATGTGTAATCGATTACTCATTTAAAATGCAAGTTAAAAATAACACGTACATGAAATTTATACATTGTTTTATTCACAAACGTTACCAAGAACGGTAACTTCCACAAACTATGGTTTTCTTTTGGGGGAAAAATGAAATGAACAAAATACATTAATAAAAAAAAAAAAAAAACGTTTAAAAAGAAACCGATACTGACATAATAGGGTAATGCACACATAAAGTCTACATAAAGGCTATCACATTTTTATAATTTCACATGTTATTATTCAGAATAACAAGTGGTGAAAGTTGGCTTTTTATAAGGTGCGCTCTGTCTGTGTCCAGAGATGTAACGCACATACACATATACTGATCTGATGAGCTTCAGAGTCTCTTGTATCGCTTCGCAGTTTCTTTTCACCATAAAAGCAGATCCTCATCCGTTGGTTTGCATGACTCCAACAAGAACCGAATACAAATAGAGTACAATTCAATAAGAATTTCAAAGACATGTTGGACAATTATCCATCATGTCTCCTCTCATCCAACACCTCGATGTAAAATGAGTACTTGATTACTCCATTAGGCTACTCGTGCACATCCCTAGTGTGTGTGTATCAAAATATAATAACTTGTTCCACCTCTAAAACAACTTTCCTTTTCGTTGACTTGACCTAGGCTGGAAAAAAAAGTCATTTAGCCATTGTTTTAGGCTACTGTTATAGCCTTTCTAAAATCTTGCATCATGCAGTAATTTAATGCCGATTAACCTTAACGTATGGCAATAATTGCAAATAAAGACATCTTTTTTTATTTATTTTTTGAAGTGTTATTGTTGGGATACGTCTTTAGGGTGAGCTTGACCTTCAGCCTCCACATCCTGTTTAAAAAGCCTCCTCAAAAGGGGTTGCCAGCTCTCACAGTTGACTACAAACTTGCATTCAGGTTTGACTCCGTTTTGGTATGGGACGCCCACATGTTACAAGCCAATCAATTTCAAATGGATAAAATTAAATTCCCGCACTACATTTGTTTCTTGTTCATATTCTGTTTGACTCAGAAAAATGTCACAATATGGAAGAAAAATTAGTTGCGAATGCCATTTTATGGACTTTGACATTGATTTTATACTGTGTTCCAGAGTCCATGCCACTAGTTTGCCATTATTCTGAAGTAAAATGCTTGTTTTAAGACTAAATTTCAGAGAAATGTTAAATGTGTTGTGTTCATCCATACTATTTAATAGTCCAGAAAGTTCAGACATAAGAGATGTAAAGATTTATAACTGTTCCATTGCTTTACATTGATCATGCATTGATGATTAACATTTTTCTGTTGTTATGTAGGTCTTTGGAAGTGGGCCGCTGTTCGTCTTTTGCTTTGAGAGAGTGAGAGAAAGGTATTCTGGGAATCCCAGACACCCCTGGATGTGGTTGAGTTTTGGATATCAGCAGCAGATGAAAAATTTGTCCGATGCTGCATCTCTACATACAGATGCTCAGCTCCAGTGGAATTATGAGTGGATAACGGGCGAGGTTGGAGGCGGTGCATAGGTCAAGGTGTGGGGCCCTGGTGGATGTGCAGTTTTGAGTGGGTGGAGTCAGGGAAGTTCTGTAAAAGATGACCAGCCTTTTCCACCGGAGTAATGGGAACAGTAACCATGGCAGCAGTACGCGTGGAGGTAGCGCTGCCTCGTCAGAGCTCAATAGGAGGGCTCCATGTCAGGTTAGATGCCTGGAGTTTAGCCAGGCTATGGATGACTTTAAGACCATGTTCCCCAGCATGGAGCATGATGTTATCGAGTGTGTGTTGAGGGCCAACAGTGGCTCTGTGGACTCCACCATTGACCAGCTCCTGCGGATTAGCTTGGACAGTCAGGCCACGGATTACAGCTCAGATTCTGATGACAGCATTCCTCCGGAGGTTTGCAAGATGTTTTGATTTTGATACACAAGAGAATCTTCTCAATTGAACTTGTGTTAAATCTTATGTGACTTATGGAGCTTTACAGGTTGACAAGCAGATAAGGTAATTTTATTGTTAAATGTTAACCAAAGCAAACCATGACAGTGTGCTTCCAAAGATCACTTAAAGACCCCATGAAATCAAAATTAAGGCCCAAACATGCTCTACGCAAGGTTTTTTTCTCCCCTATTCTCCCCAATTTGGAATGCCCAATACCCAGTGCACTCTTAAGTCCTCGTGGTGGCGTAGTGACTCGTCTCAATCCGAGTGGTGGAGGACTAACCTCAGTTGCCGCCGAGACCTTCAATCCGCGCATTTTATCACGTGGCTTGTTGAGCGTGTTACCGTGGAGACATAGCACGTGTGGAGGCCCACACTATTCTTCGCGGCATCCACGCTCATCTCACCACGTGCCCCACCGTGAGCGAGAACCACATTATAGTGAGCACGAGGAGGTTACCCCATGTGACTCTAACCTCCTTAGCAGCCGGGCCAATTTGGTTGCTTAGGAGACCTGACTGGAGTCACTCAGCACACCCTGGATTCGAACTCGCGACCCCAGGGGTGGTAGTCAGCGTCAGTACTCGCTGAGCTACCCTGGCCTCACTCTACGCAAGTTCTTAAACCCAGACACTTCTAGCTACTCAAGCTTGATTTTGTGCATTGCTGCATTCCAAAATGTGTCAGAACACAATTCATAACACAACGCAAGTACGCGTTGCCTTCTCAGTGTGGCCACAAGGGTGCTATAGCAGACATCACTGTGAACTGTTGGCTTCTACGGTGAGATTTCTCTTTTAAGAAAACTACTGTTATGGTGGAGCAACAGTTTGACGAGAATATTGCTGAACAAGTAAGGTAAAATCAATATATATATAGCAACTTACATGAATAATAACACATCCAGTTTGATGGCACAGAGTACTGAGGTTTGTTACCGCCACAGAAACGCAAAAATTAATGTTAAGCTTGGCTTTTTCTGAGCATATGGGTGCCCTAAGCGAATTCCTACTTGGAGGATTTAAATAAATAATAAAAATTTATAAAAGTGTAAATAATAATTTTTCCTCTGGGAAAATAATATTGATGACTCATCTTGCAGGCACGGGCATATACAAAATTTTGTCCAGTCAAATGCTCCCTAGAATGAGAATATCCCTCCCCCTCATACCACCTGTCGCTGACTAGTAATAGTAAGTAACAAATTATGGTTCATGGCTGTGATGTAAACTAAAGCCTATTGGCTATTTCTTTAAAAAGGAACAAGCTCTTCAATATGTTCCACGCCAACTTACTGTTTCAATGGGAAATACGTCAACACAGGAAAGAAAACTCAAACCATCAGGTCGGTTAATTTATTACTGTGAGGCATTCTGTTTTTGACTTAGAGAGATGGTTGAATGCTGCATGCTAAGATTCCTTTCAGTGTTGGAATCTGTTTATCACATATCACCTCATGTCTCATCATAGAATTAAATGTTGAATCTGGACTATGTTTGTGACCTCTGACCTCTACTGCAGATCCTGGAGAGAACACTAGAGCCGGACAATTCAGACGAGGAGCCTCCACCCGTTTACGCCCCACCCTCCTATGACATGCACATCTATGACAGAAAGCATCCCGCAGATGTTCCGTCCACCCCACCACCCAGGCAAGAAAAATATCTAACAGTGTTTGACCTTTGAAGAAATAACTAAGAAAGAGGCTGTTTAGTCTCTCCTTGATAGGTGTAAACAAAATTCACTGTTTAAGTCTCAGTCTAGTAGTGTAAACAGTTTAACAGTTATTTACACTTTTAGTCAGTGTGTAAACTGCTTTTATGTGTGCCTGGTAGTTTCATGTTATTACATCAAAGTCTTGGAGACCAAATTGTTTGATTGTTCTTTATTAAATTATGCCTTTTATCCCAAATTAACACATCTGATCATTTAGTTTGTGTAGCCAAATAAACAACAAACAATAAACAACAGCATCATAAATTATATAAATCACAAAGTCAGGATCACACCTGGTCTTTCTAGTTTATGAGAAGAAATTGGTTTTATTTTATATGTATTATATTATTCTATGTTGCCAGGTTCGATGATTATCCCCCTCCTGGGCATCAACAGGTTAGCGGTTACAGGAACTTGAATCCACCGTTACTAGGCAACCTCCCCGATGACTTCCTGCGGATCCTGCCTCAGCAGTTAGAGAGTCTTCAGGTATATTTATAATACTTCCAACCTTGGACTGTTTTATCAGGACACAGCTGTGTAATTTTATGAAGTAGTGGAATCGAGTGTGTCCTTTACTGTACATTTTTACTTTATTTATATGGCCCATATTCAACACTTTTGAAGCATCCTATATTTTCCCTGAAGTTCACTTCATAGTAATGGTTTTGTTTGTATCAAAAGCAGTTGCTTTAGTTTAACAGGGAGCATATCTTTGTTCCCAGGGTCCTATGTTACCAGGGCTTAAGTTCCCCAGTTCAGTATTCTGTTAACACACATTAACCCTCCTATTGTGTTCGGGTCAAATTTGGCCCGTTTCAAATTAAAATATTTCATCAATATTATCCAGTTTTTTTTAATTGGAACAAGGCTTCAAAACAGCTAGATAAATACAACAAAACCAGTGGTTATCATTTTATTTGATTCTGAAGGTCTCTAAAAAAAAATGTTACATCTGTGGTGTTCTGGGTCAAATCTGACCCGGCAGAGAATATTAAAAAGTCTTGTTGGTTCCTATTAAAAACCAATGTTCTCTGTGGGTCAGATTTTACCCTATTTTTGATGATTTGGTTTGATGAGATTTTCAACAGCAAGGTAAATGTGGTCTTTGCACCATAAAATAAAAAAGTAAATATAGATTTTGTGGTTATGAATTGCTGGGGAACATGCTTTTCAGGTTCCCATTATGTGCTATATAGAGCTGGGGGACATGGGACCCTGGGAACTGGGGAATATAGCACCCTTTGTCATGTGTTCATTATGTGCCATATAAATCTGGGGAACATGGGAACATGCGAATTACTCTGTTTAAATCTCAAGTTTTTTGTGACTGTATCTTTAAGACTTCTATTTATAAATGACATCTGTTGTGATTGCCTAACCTTTGCATACCACCCTTTAAGTCAGATCAGAGTTGACTCATTCCTCTCATGGATGGCTTTTTATGTCATATCATTAAAAATGTCTTTGGTGATTTCTATCCCCCTACAGCGAAGTCAGAGCAGTCTGTCTCAGCCTTCCTCCTCCTCTTCCTCCCTGTCATCCCTGACGCAGCTTTCGTCCAGCAGTGGTGTTCTGTCAGGTGATGTTTGGTCCTCTGAACAGGACAGGAAGTTGAAGCAGTATTTGGAAGATGAGCGAATCGCTCTTTTCCTGCAGAATCAGGAGTTCATGAAAGAACTTCAGCATAACAGAGACTTCCTCATTACTCTGGAGATAGGTACACACACACACACACACACACACACACACACACACACATTTACACGTTCGCTTACCTATATTAATATGTTTCCTGTTAACTTTTATTGATAGTTGTTACTTTAAGCTGATTACTAGTAATTACTGTGAAGTAAATAGTAATTACTAGACCAACCCTGCTAAAAAAGAACTTTTATGGCTTCTAATAATGAATATATTTTTTTTCTTTTGAGGACTTCTCCAAAAGATTTTTGTTCAGATTTAGCAAACTTCTGGGGACATTTTTCAGCATTTATGTCCCAGAAAGTAGCTAGGAGAGAAACACATACACAGACTCATACTTACATTCCCACTCTCACTTTTTCATGCATATCAGATATTCAATTCATATTGAATAACTTCCACTTAAAACGAAATTCAACATTTCATTCAAGTGAAAGAATTCATAAATCACTAGTGTAATCCTCTTTTACAACCTGTCCATTCTCTCCCTTTATATGCAAAATTTTGGTAATTATTTCCATCATCATATTTAGGCTATTACTCCACTCATTGTGCTCAAATGCATTTGCACACAGTGTGTATGAAGAGCTTTCATTCCTAACACACTGTGTGCAGTGGTGTCTTTCCACTGTTACTGCTCACTCTGGAATGGCTGAACGTCATCTCTGCCCTCAGTGACCCTGTTACCTGCTGTGTTTTAGATCGTCAGAGGTGCGAGAAAACACAGTACGGTCATTCATCCGTTTGCACGGAGAACTCCACTGAAGGTAGACCCCCTTCATTTCATCCATCAGCCACATGGCACTTGCAGAATTCAGAAAGACCACAGTCTGCTCTGCTCTGCCATGAAACTTCATCTGATCCTGTCTGCGCCACTACGTAGAGCATAACACATCTCCCTTAGAGAACAGTATCATGAAAAGTCTGTGTAACTCTTTCTTTAGGTGAGAACTGTGGCTCGGGTTCTGAGGAGGCCTGTTCTTATGTCTCTGATGATGCCTTATTCCTGGAGAAACTCAAGCACATGGGCAAATGTAAGAAAAACATGCACACATACCAGAGGCCGCATCTCTATTGCACTTTCTTCAATCTAAGTGCTGCCATACTGGAGGAGGCCTTGTACACACATTTGCTTTGATAAACTAGATTGTAAATCAAGATATTGAGGAACAATATTGATGAAAACAATAAATCAGACATAAAAATGAATCTGCTTTTTTTATTTTCAGTGTCATGGACTATGTTGTTGCTAATTTATAAAGCTAATTTCTCACTCATTTTTGACCACGGTATTAATCTCTACAGCTACAAGGAAGAAGCTTTTCGAGATTGCTAGATCATTCTCTGAGAAGACCAGAAGGAAGAAGTCAAAAAAGAGAACTCTGCCCAAACACCATTCATATCCTCACTATCTGTTCTAGATAAAGCTCAACACATAACAAACATATAATAAAAGCTTGGTTTTGTGACACTGGCTCTATTGAACCTTGCAAAAAAGCACTGTGGTGGTATCATGGTACAGTGATGGTAACATATAGTAATACCATGGTACTTAGATATACTATATACTGTGGTTCTGTATCTAAGTGCTTACCATATTCATATGCCATGGTATTAACATGGTATTCCAAGGTATTTCAAATGATACAATGGTAATGCCAGGGTACATGTCCAAACAAATACGGCATTACCTTGGTATCTTTTCATAAGTGATATGAGAGCTTTTAACTTGTCCGTTTCTGTTGCTATCTAGATTTACACTGATGTAAAGGCACTGATGCCCTTAGATACACATTTGAGTTTAAAAAGTGCTGGTTGAAAATATATTTGATAAGTGGAGTTATATTATAAATGTGAACTCCTGTATCTGGTGTGGTCCTTGACTTTCTCGCAATCTGTGCGCTGCCACTTCCACTGTCAATCTACTGGATGATATAGGGCCTCCACCAGGTAAATATTCACTTTATCTCTCTCATATATTTTGTGAAACATAATTATGCAAATTGTGTATGTGTATGTGTTTGTAAGCGGAGGAAGGCAGTCAACTCAACAGGCTCTCAGGAAGAGAGAAGGGAGAGGTGTCAAATAAGAAAGTGATGTTGTGGTAAGGACACAAATACATGTTTAGAATAGCATCTAATCTAATTTTCAGTATGCATGGAAAACCCAGATGACCTACATTTACCAGCACGTGCACTACACAACAGAGCATACTACATGGAATTGTGAATGGTACAATACAATTGTTTGACTTGACCTTCAATTTCCAGTGTAGTGAATGAACTAGAAGTAATATCTGCTATATTTTTGCCATATCCCCTTCTTGCCTAATTATTTAATCGGACTGCAAAAGTTATGGTGTTTTTACACAAAATTTTAATACAGCTGCAAAATAACCATATTTATTTCTGAGAATTAAACATGCAAATTAAAATGATATAATGTGACAACAATGTACCATACTACTGTTTTAAAAGTGTTGTTGCATAATGCATACTGTTTTGCATACTACTTAAAAAAAAAAAAAAGAAAGCAGTATACAGTAAATACTGCATGTAAAGTATGCACGCACTTTATTCCCAATATAGCCATTAAACATCGGTAGACTGGGAAAAAAAAAAACATTACCAGATTGTCAAACATTTCTCCACAGTTGATATTAAAGACATAAAAATAAATGTTTTAGGTCACATTCCTTTGTTTTTATTTTGAAAGATTTTTTTTAAATAAGTAATACATAATATTGTGTGTGTGTGTGTGTGTGTGTGTATATATGTATTTTTTTATTTATTTATTTATTTTTTATTATTATTGACACTTTCTTTAACAAGAGTTTTTCATTCCTTCCTGTTTGTTCCCTGACAGATGGACGGATCCTGGTCGGACCAGCCAGAGACAGCACATTTCTGAAAAGGACTAAAACCAACAAGATTTTACTTATAAATTATATTTATTTTATAGATTATAGATGTTTTCCTGCAATGCTTAAGTTACATCTGAATCATGAAATCATCATAGATCCACTATTGTTGGTAATATTCTGATTCAACAGGCTCTGATTTAGTTTCTTACTGCCATGCAGTGTCGCAGATCAGGTAGTGTGCTAAGACGACTGCCGTGTTGTGTCAGTGTTCATGCTGTGCTGGGACTCAGGACTTAGAACATCCACAAGCACAAAACCTTATTGCTCAAACAAGAAGATCTGTGTTTATATCTCAGGAGAATTCAAATGGCCTGAAAGTCTCTGTATCATGTACAGTTCTGCTCATATTTATAGATAATTGCTTTTCCCATTCTTAAAGATATTTTCCATGGAATTTGTGATCTTATTTGATAGGTAATATTACTTTGATTAATTTCTGGGTGATTTATTAAAAATAAGTATCAGATTTAGTTGGTATGTGGTTTTCAACCTACAATGTAAAAAGACATTTTGAAAATGAAGTACAAGGTTTTTTGAAAATTCACCAATCCTTTCTGAAATAAACATTAATGAAAGATATTTTAATTCTTAGTGTGAAGTAGGATCTCTCTGGTTGTGTGTATTTACACCGAGATAGCAATTATTACATTTAAATTGTAATTCTCACAGTTTAGGGCTGTTAGCTCACTGTAAATCAGCAAGATTGATATTGATTTTCAGGGGAATCATTTTGTTTGCTAATAAATAAAATACATTTTGAAATCAACACATCCTCGTTTCTCCTTTCACTTTTAAAATGATCCCAGTGTACACTATTTTATTTATTTTTATAAAATGCATTTCACATGTTCCTATAAGAACCAGTAGAGGTTGCTAGACCCAAGGCCATCAAGCTAGTTCACTCAAAAATAAAAAAGTAAGTTTAAATGGATATTTACAGAGAGATATCAAAAATGTAAAAATTCTGCCATCATTTACTCACTCTCATGCCATCCATGATGTGTTTGAATTTCTTTCTCATGCAGAACACAAACGAAGAGGTCCATACAATGCAAGTGAATGGTAACCAGACCTTTGAAGATCCAAAAAGCACATAAAAGCAGTATAAAAGTAATCCACATGACTCCAGTGTGTAAATCATTGTCTTAATGAGCAGTATGGCGAGAAACAGATATACAGTAACTCCTTTTTTTTTTTTTTTTTTTTTCTATAAATTCACCTCTCTGGCCAGTAGGTACTGAATCGCCAAAAACAAAAGAAGAATGTGCACGAGAAAGTAGAGATTTGTAGTAAAAAAGGACTTAAAAGTGCACTTAGTAATTTTGTAATAGTTTTACTCCTAAAGACATAAATTGTAATTATGCAACATATGTAGAAAATCATGACCACTCACATTAAAATGAAGACTCCAGTCATTTCAGTAACCTTATAAAAGATGTTTTATTCTACATGGAGAGAGTCCACACATGGGGGCTGACATGTTAGAATCACATGACAAGCCGAATACTACTTGCTCTATCTCAGTATCCGTCCTGTTATTTGACACTTTCACTGATTGATTAAAGTAATCATGGCTGACTGATTTCTACAATGGCATCTGAAACTGAAAACTATTGATTTTAAGTTATGCTGCATCCAAGCAGCTAGGTGTCAGTGTAAGTCCAAGATGACACAAAGACAAAAGGTACTGAGTGCAGCTTTAAATATTGATCTTTTTCTCACCCACACCTATTATATTGCTTCTGAAGACATGAATTTAACCACTGAAATCTTATGGATTACTTTTATGCTGCCTTCATATGCTATTTGGACCTTCAAAGTTCTGGCCACCATTCACTTGCATTGTATGGACCTACAGAGCTGAGATATTCTTCTAAAAGTCATACACATCTGGGATGGCATGAGGGTGAGTAAACAATGAGAGAATTTTCAATTTTGAATGAAAGGTTAGAATTTTGGTTAGAAATTGTAACTCCATTCCTTTAAGAAAAGTTTATTCACTCTCATGTTGTTTCTAACCCATATTACTTTCTTTATTTCTAAAGAAAAGTAATTCACTTTCACTGCATCTTTTTGCCATACAATTAAAATTAAAAGTGAATGAGGCGTTTCCTTTTGTGTTTCACCAAATAAATAAAGTGATATTCGTTTGCAGCATCAAGGTGAGTAAATGAGAAAATATTTTTTATTTCTAAAACTATTTATTTTTATCCCTGGGCTAACATAATCCTGTGTTATCATGTTCCATGTTTCACAATGTTCTAGCCCTGGGTTAGTCATTTACACGGTATAGGCCTACTTTTTGAGACCGCAACAAAAATCCTCAACTCTGTGAAACATTGTTTAGTCCCCGGTTATTTTCATAGCACCCTTGTCGGTGACCTACATCGGGTTTGCACAACAAATTGACATGACAAACCAGATCATGCTCAGGCTGCGAAAATTGTCTCAGTAATTACCTCAACTGTCCAGTAGATGGCACTAAACACCAGTGCTTGATTCAGCGCTAATTCATTGTAAATATAACCTGGTTTCTTTCTTTGTACATAAACTTCTTTGTCATTACTGTGATAGATGGCCATCATTTGGGCCCCAGAACCAGCCTAAAAGAACTGCAGGTGCTCAGAAAGTTGTGGCTATGAGTGCTCACGAGTCCGAATGCCTCATTCTGCTCATTGTCTGGTGTCTACAGATTGGGGGTTTATTTATAGCCCTGCCTGTCTACCTCAATGTCCCATAATGCACGTCTCCCATATCCTGAGTCTGTTGGCCTTTTTGCCTGGGTCCCAAAAATAATCTCAAATCTGATCTCACAAAAACATAAATAGAACAAAGGCACAAACTGTTCCGTCTGGCACCTCAGACAGTCTGATATCTCACTGAAATTACATGTCTGTCGGGGACTAACCCAAAGCCTGTGTCACAAGGATGATCTCTGCCATCAGATTCCCCACAGTCCAATTAAATCTGCTGTATCCTGGGAAGGGATTCCTCGGGCTGACCAATGGAGTTTCAGTATGTGACATAGATGTGGCCAGGTGGGAGGTGCACTTTGTGTTTGTAGTACTTCTCTAGGCTTTGTTTTGACTTTGATCTCTGAAACTTTCTCATATAAATCACCTGGATAAATGGTAAAATGCTGTGGTTTATCAGCTAGATTTCTAGTTTTGGGGGGTTTTGAGAGTCCTGTGTCTTTCTGCTTACAATAATACTAGATCAAACACTGTAAATGTATCATGCTTGTTTGGAAAGAGGTCTTAGAAGGGTAGGTTTGGGAGGAAGCATTCATCTTTATATAATGATTCTTCCGTCTGCACGAGAACGTCCAATTTCTTCAAGAGTTTCCTGTAGTCACCAGGATGGAGCAGGTGTGTACCTGACACTCTAACAGGTGAGATTGGTAAAAAAAAATTGGTGTAAAAAAAACTAGAAGGAAATACTCAAAGGAATAGGTGTTAATTATGACATCACATTTTTTTTACAGTTTAGTTTCATACTGTAAAATGTTTGTTGCCAGTAACTTACTGTAGCTAGAGGTTATGTAATGTATTTCATATCACAGTAAAATTACAGTAAATATGACACTAGTTTGCAGCATACTGTATAATGACTGTACTGTAAAATTAATTACGGAATGTGTTTGTATGTGGGCTTACACTGAATCTAGCGCAGTAAACAAATATTTAATCATAAAATGTTCTCTGTGAATGACTTTTATGTTCCAGTTCAGTCAGTCAATATACCTGCATTCCCTTTAACAGTGAAAATAGTGATTACTGTTATTATATAACTGTTATAATTGGTTTCAAGGAATACAACTCAAATTGACAGCAATATTCTGTAAACAGTTTCTACAATAAAAATACAGCAAAAATAATTTCCAGTACAGAATTAAACTAAAATTATACATTGTCACATTCTATTACCATTCATTAAAAAAAAAGAATAACTCATTTTCTCTTCACTTACATGTTTCCTCTATTTTGTACCATTCTGGTTTACTCTGAAATTTTGAAATGATTGTTGGCTTCTTTATGATCAGTCGTTGTGTTTTTGTAAACCACTTTTGACTGAATCATCTGCTAAATAAACATGTAATCTTCCTTCCTATTACATCATAGTGAGTGATAAGTCAGTCTGCTGGATGAAAGGCAAGAAAACATGCATACATTGTGTATGTGTGTCCATTTCCTGTAAAGTACCATTAAATTCATGACTCACGAGAGCTGACAGCACAACCAAATGAACAAACTAACTCAATATCCAAACTGTAGGCGCCTGTATGGAGGAGCTCCTGACTGAACTAAATGTCCGCAATGGACATCAAGAATAATGTTCTGTTTCTGAGGTGTGTGTGTTGAGGAGGATGTAGAGTGTTATACAGCACACAGATGGAGTGAGAGAGATGGATGACAGATGGAGAGAAAGAAAGAGAGAGAGAGAGGTGGAGGGCAGATGGAAGGAGGTGAGGTTTGGAGAGTGACTCATCAGAGTCGTTTGAAGAGAAGGAACATCGCACACTGATTGAGATGACAAATACTTATAAAATATACCCCCCCCCCCCCCATTTTTAATGAATGTGATTAAACATACTCATACAGAGTAATGCAATTTGGTTGTTTTTAGGAGGCAAAGGCCAAATTTGTCTTCATTTGGTATCTAGACCCTGAGAGGTGATGAGCCATTTGTGTGAGGAAAGTGAAGAAAAATCACAAATGAGATATCCTTAATATCTCAGATGTTTCTCCTAGACAGCAATGTGATTAAGTGGAGAACAAATTAATATTTTGCTTAAGTCTCCTACTTCTCAGATTTTTCTTTTGATGAAAGACCCCAGTAATTTCACACGAGTCTCAGAAAAGATCTCAACAGTGTGCTCAGATTTGCCAGGATACATCTTCAATCAAACGTCAGAGATTTATGAACTGAAACATTTCTCATGAAATTCTTCAAAGACAAAATTATCACAAATTTCCATTTTAATTGTACAACGCTATATGGTTTTAGGGCTTTTACACAAACCTTTTTAAGCCTATGGCCAACCAAAGTTGTTAAGTCTCTATCACTCTTCTTCCAAATTTTTGGGTGACTAACTATCTATCTGTCTACTTATCTATCCATCCATCCATCCATCTATCTATCTATCTATCTATCTATCTATCTATCTATCTATCTATCTATCTATCTATCTATCTGTCTGTCTGTCTGTCTGTCTGTTTTAGTATATAACCTATATATAGTATTTCTGTCTGTCTGTCTGTCTGTCTGTCCGTCCATCTACCATCTTTCTGTCTGTCTGTCTATCATCTGTCTGTCTGTTTTAGTATATAACCTATATACAGTATATCTGTCTGTCTATCTCAGATCTATGTCTTAGTATCTATCTATCTATCTATCTATCTATCTATCTATCTATCTATCTATCTATCTATCTGTCTGTCTGTCTGTCTGTCTGTCTATCTATCTATCTGTCTGTCTGTCTGTCTGTTTTAGTATATAACCTACATACAGTATATATGTCTGTCTGTTTTATAACCTATATATACAGTCTATATATCTGTCTGTCTCTCTCAGCACCTTAGTATAGTTGACCTATGTCCAATACATTGGCCTTAAGACATATGCGGACTTCATTTCCCAGCGCGCAGTGCGTAGATGTTTCTCACAGCTGACAGATAGTGAGCAGCAGAGACTCGCACCGCAGAACGCGCAGCTCGCACGACCCGATCATCCGCGCAGCCTCCACAGCGCTCTTGGATTTGCGATTACCTTGAACCAGATCTCTCTTTTTATTTATTTATTCTGGATCCCAGTACAGACCTTATCTATTGTGCATTTGGCATTCAGTGCACTCTGATGGCATGCAACTGTAGCAGTGCATGTGGATTATTTTATTATTATTTGTAGCTGCTATCATCTCTCCATCCACGCCGAGCCCGGTGTTGTTAGAGTGTTAGAGTGGGGGGTGATGATGGTGGAGATTGATGAACAGAGGGACAGCGGCGGCGGCGGTGGTGGCGCAGCGATGGCCGCTCTACACCAGTGTGAACTGATCCAAAACATGATCGACATCTCCATCTCCAGTTTACAAGGGCTTCGAACCAAATGCGCTGCGTCCAACGATCTCACGCAGCAAGAGATCCGCACTTTAGAGGTAACAGCAGGTCTGGGAGTCGATTCCATAAAGAATCGATTCATCAATTCCGAAGCGTTAGGAATAGATTCTGCTCAGGGGCGTGACATGATCTTTTGTCATTCACACTATCAGTCATAAATAGTGTTAAGTATGCTTTGTATTGCACTATTTATTGTAAGATTTAAACTTTTCTGCTGTTTTTTTTTTTAATTTTTTTTATTTTTTTTAAGAATTGAGTAAATTAGTCTGGAATCGACACTTGAAATCGATTCTGATGAGTCGATAACAAAATTTCTGGAATCGAACAGCCCTAGGAAAAACAGATCTCTCTCTCTCTCTCTCTCTCTCTCTCTCTCTCTCTCTCTCTCTCTCTATCTCTCTATCTATCTATCTATCTATATGTTTTTGCACTGCAGCGGTTTATTGTGGTGCATTATAGGAGCACGCAGGGCTGGTATAACTCCTCATGCAAAAACGTACCATGGTATCACATTCTAGTTTCTGTTATTAATTTACAATGATGACACAGTAATATGGGATCTGCTTCAAACTTCACTTACACGTACTTTACTATTACTGTTTTTTGTTTTGTTTTTTGTTTTTTACATGGAGGCATGGTAATACAACCAGCAGAGTGTTTTTTGGACCCTGCCATGATACTATTTTTGAAGTTCATTGGACCATTTAAATACCATGCTATATTATATGTACAGTGGTACATCATATAGTACCATATAGATATAAATGAAAGTAACATGGTATTACTGTATTATACCATCACTGTACCATATCGCCAGTATTTTTTTTATATTTTTATTAGAAATGATTTCAGAATCTTTCTATTTGGTTTAATTTATTTTCTTTTTTTATGACAGTGGTGTTTAATACTAAGTTACTACAGTTTTATTGTATTAACAATAATTGTAGTAACTGATATTTTGGTATCAATTATCATTGCCATGGTGCATTTCTGTAAGTGCCATAAAGAGGAAGCATGGAGCATTGATGTATATATGAAGTTCACAGTACACTGGTGGGAGGCTTTATTTGACCTGGTTTTGTGGGCTAGGTGAAATATTTTGGGCATTAAGATGCTGTGTAAAACCCATCCGGGCACAGCATCCCTGCAGGCCCAGAACCCCTCCTGATATGTCTGACATCAAAAGGCATCTTAGCCTTCATTAGACTATCAGTCAGAGTGATGCTTTGCCGATAGTGTCATGCCCTCAACTTCCACAATATTGGCGTTTAAGTGTCAATATTGTTGTGTGCTCCACCTGTAAAGTGCCCCAATGCTCCACCTGCAGGGGTAATTAATTACAAATCAATAGTCATGGGATGGACGTTGTCCTGGCCTATGCAAACAGCCCCAGTGGGCCTGTAGTTTGAGGACTAGGTATTGTTGGGAACACATGGCCCACAATAACAGTGGGCTGAAGATGTTTTTGAGATTTGAGATGTTTCTGAGGATTTCCTGAGGTTTTCAACACGACTATGAAGAGATAAAGTTCGGTGGTTCGATGCAAGGGTGTTGTTGGTGGTTACCAGGGGGTTGCTATGAGGTTGCTATGGTGTTATGGATGGTCGCTCAATTCTAAAGAGCGCACCCAAAGTAATCTCTTAGAAATGTAATCAGTCTATAGCACAGACGTTGCGGGACAGGTTATGCGCCAAAATCTAAGTCTTAGGGCTGGGGTTTGTTCAAATCCCTAGCCCTGAGTATGAGCAATAGTAATAGTGATGCTTGCTTTAGAAAGCACCACAAATTATTTGTTAAACCATTATGATGGGTCATTTAATTATTGCAAAGATATAATTTTTTATTAGCAAAGATAAAATCAAAAGTTTGAGTGTTTAAGTACAACAATGCAAACTGGCTCCTTTTGCATTATACTCCATAGCATAGTTATACTCCCTGTTCTATGACTTCGACTGTTCTACCTGTGTCAGATCACACATCACTGGGCCCTTCTCTTTTACGTCTACAAGAAATGGTGGAGCCTGCTTCCTCTTGCATCTATATTGCAACCGTACAGGTTGTGTCTCCTTCACAGCCTGTATAGAAGGTGGAGGTGGATGGTTATCTTTGCATTTCCATGCTTTTGATTAGTTGTAATGCATACTGGGTGGTGATAGAAAAACTCTCAGGTACACAGCCCAGGTGCAATTTTAATTTGGCTTGCTGCTCCATCTTGCTCATTCTATAGTTCGGAGAAGATGCCTGCTCAACTGAGAAATACCCGACTTAACAGGTCCATGTACTGAGAACATGCTCTTATGAGCTTCATTCAGATGGACAGATGGGAAACAGATAGAAACACATTCCTATCAACCAATTGCATTTGAGGGTTAGGGTTAACAAGTCAACATGAAACAGCATTTGCAACCCATTTTACTTCAGTAATGTGACAGATTTTCTGGTAAAACAGAATACACATAGAGAAGAAATAAAGATGGGACTTGATTATATCCATTAGGAATGGCATGGATCATGAATACTGGTCTCTGTATTACAGATAGTTAGAGAACAGGAGTTGAAAAATAGGGCTTGGTGACATCAGCCGAAAAGGAAAGTTAAAAATTGATGAAAACAAACATTATTTTTCTTTGGAATAATGTACTCTGATTAATTGTTCCCCAATAAAACCAGGAACTTGCGTTAAGAAAGTAAATGGACAATTTTGATTTCAATGTATGCTTATAATATGTTTTAGGATTGGGGTTGGGGTTAGGGTTAGAGGGTAGGATTAAGCTTAAAGGAATATTCTGGGTTCAATACAAGTTAAGCTCAATTAACAGCATTTGTGGCATAATGTTGATTACCACAAAAATTAATTTAGACTTGTCCCAACTTTTCTTTAAAAAAAGCAATAATCTGGGATACAGTGAGGCACTTACAATGGAAGTGAAAGGGCCATTCTGCAAACGTAAAATACAAAAAATAAAAAAAGTATAGCCATAAGAAGTAAACAATATGCTTGTGAACATGGTTTTAGTGTGATAAAATCACTCATTAACCTTTTCTATGTAAAGTTATATCTAATTTTGCAACCTTGTTTGCCATGACAATGTAACCCTAAGCCCTAAAACCCACAGCAAAAATTCTTATCAACCTATCATTCCCCTCTGATTTTAAGGGTAGGCTATGGTTAGGGCAAGGGGTAGAGTTATGGCAATGAGTGGTTGATAGGAATGTTTTTTATGACCAAAATCATCACTATTTTGTAATAGATAAGACACAGACCCAACATGTCCCTAGCATGTCTTTTTTCAGGACTTAAGAATGTTAGTCTTTCACCAGAGCTGTTTCCCCAGCTGGTCTGGGAGTGCGTGTGTCCACTAGAGTGAGATTCATATGTCTCCTCATATCTTTTCATTGTGAAGATTTTAATGGACTGTGATGTTCTATTCTGACAGCATGATCTGATTCAGAGATGCTGTCTCAGGAACGCCGTGACCTACTTATATTTGCGGAGATCTTCAATGTTTCTCTGGATAAATGAGTGTGTTGATGATAATAAAGAGACTCGGATCGTCTGCAGGCTTTGCACCAGAGGGTGCCTGTGCTGGGAGACTGGTCAGCTGTTTAAGAACCTCATCAGTCTGGGTTCCCCCCCGCAGTGATGTTTGAGTTTTGCTGCGCATTTGTGTCGTGTGCTGTCGTGGCTGTAGCTATATTTAGATGTCTTCCTCCTGATGCGTTTTCAGGGTTGGTTGTTAAATAAGAAAATAATGATGTGAAGAGCATGAGCATAGGGGAGAGGGGACGGAAGGGGAGAGGGAGAGTGCCAGCCAATCGGCTTGCGTCTGTTTGAGGGCTCCCAATAGACTGGGGCTGGGGAGGGGGGCGACAGATTCAGCCAAGCAGAGCAGGTAAGAGATGTTCCATCATTACTCGTTGGCTGTCTTAGTGCGGTGCTCTTTCCTAGATGTTCAACAGCACATCAGAGCTGTGTCACAATGGCCTGAGGAGGAACCGTCATCATGGCAATCATAAAATATCCTATAGATGATAAGATAAGGTTTATGTTATGTTTAGTCTAAATAACGTTCCTTGATGGCCAGGTTATCAGTTCTTCACACTTTACTGTCATATACATTCACTGAGCACTTTATTAGGAACACTATGGTCCTAATAAAGTGCCCAACATGGTCTTCTGCTTTTGTAGCCCATTCGCCTCAAGGTTCGAAGTGTTGTGCATTCTGAGATTCTATTCTGCACACTACAATTGTACAGAGTGGTTATCTGAGTTACTGTAGCCTTTCTCTCAGCTTGAACCAGTCTGGCCATTCTCAGTTGACCTCTCTAATCAACAAGGCATTTCCATCTGCAGAACTGCTGCTCACTGGATGTTTTTTTGTTTTTGACACCATTCTGAGTAAACTCTAGAGACAGTTGTGTGTGAAAATCCCAGGAGATCAGCAGTTACAGAAATACTTAAACCAGCCCATCTGGCACCAGCAATCATGCCACAGTCAAAATTACTGATCACATTTTTCCCCCATTCTGATGATTGATATGGACATTAACTGAAGCTCCTGACCCATATCTGCTTGATTTTATGCATTGCACTGATTAGATAATCGCATGAATAAACAGGTGTACCTTATAAAGTGCTCAGTGAGCAGATGTTCATTGTATATTGTACAATATATAAAATAATTAAAATTATATATATAGGGCTGCACATTTATGACGAACATCATAATTGACAATTATTTCCCTTGATATTGTAATTGCAATTATTCATTTAAATTAAAATACTTTTTTTTGGGACAACTGCAAGCCATATTATTTATGTAGGCTACACATCCAAAACATGTTGAGAATTGTTCCTGAATTGCTTTATTGCATAAAAAAAAAGTGTTTTCAAAATTTGTTTGCATTTTGAAAAAAATGTACACAAAGTGTGCAACACAACAATTCTAGTATACTAGGTTGTAATTTCTGATATGTTAATAGACTAATTTAAACAGATTTTCTGATTGTCTATTGCATTCATGCACACAACGGACCAAAAAGTTTGTAAACAGAAAATCTTGACACTACAAGAATAGATCTAAATTAAATTATGTAATTGACACGTTTCACAATTAGTTAATTGCAGCAGCTGTAATTGTAATCTCGATTATTTACTGTTATTTATTTTTTTATTAATTTTGCCAGGCCTAGTATATATATATTTGATATAATATATATACTCCTTATACAATGAATGTTCATTATACTGTGTATATATATATATATATATATATATATATATATATATATATATATATATATATATATACACACACACAGAATGCAGGAAGTTGATGCCTGTGGGCAGCTCATAAGAAGAGCTGACGAGATTGGTGTTAAGCACATTACAGCAGGGTAACAGGTGAAATTGCACAGAGAAATGCTAGTTGATGTTGATCATGGGCATTATCTCATAGCTAATATCTGTGGACTTGAATTGGGGTCTTGATTTACACCAGTAAATATGGTGTCTCTGAGAAGCTGGGCGTTTTCCTGCCCTTTGGCTGTCAATCACATATGCTGACCTCACTGAGCCGTTGTCATGACAGCCATGTTCCCATGTTTACCCCCATCTGCAGTCAAGCAGGTGTGACACCACCTAAAATACCACCAGTATTACCATAACAATTAAATCATTAAAGAAAGATGTTTTGGTTGACTTGTGAAAAGGCTGCACACTGTTTTTATTTACATTTGTAGTGGCTTTGAAGTGATTTTGTCTTGAGCAAGATTTGTATGTCTGCATTTTAGTGTGTTTCTGGGAATGTTACAGTGCGGGAACACGCTGCCTCAGATATTCTTCAATAAGATTCTTCTCATTGAAACTTATTGTAACTCTTCTGGATGCAGATGTTGTGTAGATTACATCTACAGACTGCTGTGCCATCATGCCATGTAAAGATGTCTAGTTTTCACCATGTTTTGTTTTCTGTCTGTGGGAAAATCCCATTCTGAAAAAAAAACAAAAAAAAACCCATTGGTGACGACCCAGGAGTGTAGTTGCTAGGAAACTGGACATCACACTTTCACCAGTGTATTGTTATCTGTGATGTTTGTGCATGTGTGTGTGTGTGTTTGCCGTGTGCTTGCAGCGACAGCAGCTCCAGCTCAGGACCTGGATCGGTCAGAAACAGAACAGAGCTTTCCTAAAACGCTTAACCTGGGTCACGGATGTATGCGTTATGAGTATGAGAAATGAAATGAGACAGCTTAGGTTGATGCTTAGGTATCTGCTTACAGGTATGCCAGACAGAGAAATAGTGAAATACAGAGATATTTTGTCCTACTTACTGATTTTAAATAAACCACAGTAGCTGCATTAGGTCGGGGTCAATGGTAATTATGAGACAAAGACTTTGAACCTTAGGAATATTGCACCCCAAAAATATTCTGCCAATATTTACTCACCCACATGTCATTCCAAACCCGCATGACTTCAGGGTTCCATGATCATGGAAAACTTGTAAATATTAGGAAATATCATATTCTAAAATGATGATTTCCAGGCCTGGAAAGGTAATGGAAATTAATAAAATCTTAAAAAGTTAGTGAATATGCTCAGCTCAGCTATTTTATTGACAAGAAATTGCTAATTGTAAGTGCATTCTATGTAAAATTATTTTTTTATTGTTCTTTTATTGTCCAGTAATTAATGGAAAGGTAATTGAAAAGTATAGTATAGAGTATAGTAGAGTATATTTTGCAGAATGCCCAAGCTGCTCTTCCATACAATGGAAGTGAAAGGGGACTAGAGCAGTCGAGCTCCAAAAGTGATCATTTCAAAAATCACCATAAATGTACCATGTAAGTGGCCCATATGTTGTGTGTGCTATATTTTCCAAATAACATGAAGGTGAGTAAATAATGACAGAATTGTAATTTTTGGGTCAACTATTCCTTTAAATTCCTTCAGAGTTTTACAACTCTGATTTTCATAAAGAATCCAAATAAAGCATCTAGCAGGGTTAGGGTCTCCTGTGTAAAGATGGGAAGTTGTAATGAGTATAACAGACTGTTGATGTGGAGTTGGTGTGTCTCTGCAGGCTTTACGCCATTGCGGCCTTCACTTTCACACCAACAGCAGAGAATCATCCTGTTCATCTCTGTCTTGCTTTGGCTGAGCCCCAAAATCAATGTTCACAGTGACAAACCAACAAAATAACATTAAAGTGGGTGTTTTATCTGCTTTTGAGCTGTGAGACTAGAGAACCAGGAACCAAGCCAGTATGGTGGTCATCATGGTGGACACGAGCAGTCCCAGTTTTTGAGAAACTCTTATGAGTAGCCTACATTTATGGAAAATTGTCATAGTCTTCTCTTATGGTACCATGATTACCTTTTAAACATTTTGAAAATTTACCATAGTTCCTGCATTTGAACCATAGTTACATTAATCTAACTATGGTAATGAGTCATCATCCACAGTTTTATCTGGTCCAGCTAACTTCCTGCTAAAACCAGTTGAACAGTATCTGTTTTACATATTGTTAGTTTTACATACATAGTATCTAGCTGGTTCATGCTGGTGGAGATGGTTAATCAGCTGATCTGCCTGATAGTTAATTGAAAACATTACAATTAAAACATACCCCAATCAGAAACCCTGGATGAACAAGGAAGTCCGACTCCTGCTGAAGGCACGTGATGCTGCTTTCAGATCTGGTGACCGGAAAGCCAACAATTTATCCAGGGCCAATTTGAAGAGGGGAATTAAAGCAGCCAAACACAACTACAAACTGCGGATTGTGGACAAATATAAGAATAATGACCCCCGGGCCTGGGTAGCTCAGTGGTAAAGACGCTGGCTACCACCCCTGGAGTTTGCTAGTTCAAATTCCAGGGCGTGCTGAGTGACTCCAGCCAGGTCTCCTAAGCAACCAAATTGGCCCGGTTGCTAGGGAGGGTAGAGTCACACGGGGTAACCTCCTCGTGGTCGCTATAATGTGGTTCGTTCTCGGTGGTGTGCGTGGTGAGTTGAGCGTGGATAATGCGGTGGATGGCGTGAAGCCTCCACACGCGCTATGTCTCCGTGGCAATGTGCTCAACAAGCCACGTGATAAGATGCGTGGGTTGACGATCTCAGATGCGGAGGCAGCTGGGATTTGTCCTTCGCCACCCGGACTGAGGCAAATCACTATGCGACCACGAGGACTTAAAAGCACATTGGGAATTGGGCATTCCAAATTGGAAGGAAAAAAAAACAAAAAAAACAACGACCCCGACGTATGTGGACAGGCATCCATGCCCTCACAGATTACAAACCAGCAGACAGCAACCCCCCAACCAGTAATGCCACCCTCCCAGATGAACTGAACACCTTTTATGCTCGCTTTGATCGTGGAAACACAGAACCACCCATAAAAGCTGAGCTCCCACCTGATGATTCCACCAATGACGTGTGCTCCATCCTGAGCAGAGTGAATGCACATAAAGCTGCTGGCCCTGTTGGCATCCCTGGCCGAGTGCTCAGGGCCTGCGCAGAACAGCTGGCTGACGTCTTCACCAACATTTTCAACCTCTCCTTAGTCCAGGGCATCATCCCCACCTGCTTCAAAACAGCCACCATTGTACCAGTACCAAAACATGCTGCTGCAGTGGCCCTCAACGATTTCCACCCCGTTGCTCTTACTCCCATCATCGCCAAGTGTTTTGAGAGGCTGGTCCTCTCCCACCTGAAAACATACCTGCCCCCAACACTGGACCCATATCAGTTCGCCTACAAACCCAACAGGTCAACTGAGGATGCTATCGCCTCAGCACTTCACTCTGCCCTGACTCACTTGGACAAAAACAACACATATGTCAGGATGCTATTCATTGATTTCAGTTCTGCCTTCAATAGTGTGATCCCATCCAAGCTGATCTCCAAGCTCACTGATCTTGGCATTATCCCCTCCCTCTGCAACTGGACCTTGGACTTTCTCACTAACAGACCACAGTCTGTTAGGATCAGCAACCACAACTCCTCCACCCTCACTTTGAACACTGGTGCACCACAGGGCTGTGTGCTGAGTCCAATCCTGTACTCCCTCTTCACCTATGACTGCATACCTGAGCATGGCTCCAACTCCATAATCAAGTTTGCAGATGACACCCCAGTGGTAGGCCTGATCAGCGGCAACGATGAGACGGCCTGCAGGGAAGAGGTACAGCACCTGGCAGTGTGGTGTGCCAACAACATTCTCACACTCAACACCCAGAAGACCAAGGAGCTGATTGTGGACTATCGGCGGATTAGGAAGGGCCACACATACACTCCCATCTACATTGATGGGGACAAAGTGGAGCGTGTGACTAGCTTCAAGTTCCTGGGTGTCCATATCTCTGAGGATCTTTCCTGGACCTACAACACCTCCACTCTGATCAAAAAGGTGCAACAGCGCCTTTACTTCCTTAGGAAGCTAAGGAAAGCTCACCTATCCCCCCACATCCTGCTGAACTTTTACCGCTGCACTATTGAAAGTATCTTAACAAACTGCATCACAGTGTGGTAGGACAACTGCACTGTCTCAGACCAGAAGGCCCTCCAGCGGGTGGTGAAAACTGCCCAATACATCACTGGTGTTCACCTACCCTCCATCAAAGACATTCACCACAAATGCTGCCTAAGGAGGGTGAGAAGCATTATCAAAGACACCTCTCACCCCAACCATGGTCTGTTTACTCCTCTCCCATCTGGGAGACACTACAGGAGTCTTCACTGTCACACCAGCAGACTCAGGAACAGAAATAGAAGCTGAAACACATTTAGAAACTATATAACTGCCATATTTGTAATCATAAAGTAGATTCCCTCACTTGCCATGTACATTATTTAGGCTAATATGAACCCAAATGAACAATTTTTGTTTATGATTATAAAAAAAACAAAACAACAACAACATTTAAACATACTGTTTAAATTCTTATTTGATTGTCAGGAAAAAAAAACTCCTTGCAATGTTCTGCAAATGTTAGTTTATGGTTATAACAACTAATCACAAAAAAACAATGATCCTTGAATGTTAAAAATTGGTTCCCAAAAATAAATAAATAAATAAATAAAATAAGCAAACAGGTCCATGCACTTAAACATTCCCTATTTACTGGGAACACAACATTTCCACCAAAATACCATAGTTTCTGTTGTTTGTGTTACTATTAGAAGTAAAAAACGGAACAGTGGTTTAGAACTGTTGCAAGTACCCAATAACATTTTGTAGAATCTGTTCAGAAGCACCTTGATAATGGCTGTAAAACCAATCTTTGGCTTAGTGGAGTGATTCAGGTCCTTCTAATGAGAATGAATGTGCAGTGTGTGAGCAGCGAATGAGACCTTGTGCTGTTGAATGCTTGTGTGAAGCTTTTTTGTTATGCTGAAATCTGAGAGCTGTTTAAAAAAACCACAGACCTCAAGCACTTGACACAAATTTTCATATTGACTGCGATGGATAAAAGCTTTTGAATGGCAGTTGAGCTTTATTGAGTGGAGTACTCAGTGTCCTCTGTGCAGTTAGCATTTAGCTGTTAGCAACAGAGCTTTAATTGGTTGTTTATCACCTCCGACCTGCTGCAAGGTGCTTTCCATTACTTGTCCTCCTACGCACTTGACCTCCGACCCCGGCTGGTGTTTGTTCTGCTGTCTGCTATGAGATGCTCATTGCAGTGCTCAAGTTTTTTGTTAGCTTCTGCCATGACAGCATACTCGAGGTCTTTTTCCTTTCTTACTGAAGTGTTTGTGTATATGTGTACAAAATAGAGACCGTGTGTGAGCTGATGGCTCTTGAGAGGTTTTTGTTGATAATCTGATCCACCTGTTCAGGTGGCTCCCATAATGGAGATGAAGACAGATCCTTAGTTCAACCAGAAATTCCCCAATGTAATAATATGTTTATTATAACAATGCAAGGAACATATGACTCTCTGTTGGGATAGATTGAGGAAACTGTTTTAGAATGTAGCGATAATTTTTGAATATGTGACCATCAGTTTGTGGAAACGGGATCGGTTTATATATTTAGAGATCTTTTTAAATATAAGGAGATCAGTTTGAGAATGCTGTATATGGATAAGTTTAAGTATGCTGGTTATGTGGGCACCATTTGATTATTTTGGGATCAGTTTGACAATGGAAGGATGAGTTAAGTATATCAGTCTGAGATTGTGGACACCAGTTTGAATATTTTGGGATCAGAATATGTGGATTTTTGTTTGAGTATATTCGGATCATTTAGTTTGACTTTGTTGGGATCAGATTGAGCCTTTGTGGGGATCAGTTTGAGTATGTGGCTAGTGATGGGAAGTCTGATTCTTTTCCGCGAAGCTGTTCTTTCGGACGGTTTGTTTCAATGAACTGGTTCAAAAAATCGATTCACCAGTTCATTTACGTCATCACATAATGACGTCACTATATATAATGCTAATACGCCGGCGTCGTAGAATACATGCACAAGCACATTCAATAAAGCCATATTTAAGGGCATATTGCTGATTATAACATTTTATTTAAGTAAGTTATAATAATAAGTGTGTTTGTTGTCATCAGTGTTTCATTCAGTGATCTTACAATACATCCTACATTAACGTTTTGCACCTAAAGCACCCAATACTGACACTGATATACAAACGTGGATGTTCTACACATGTTTAAAGCATAAAAAGTGACTAAACTAGTCTTAATCAACTCACCCTTTTTTACAGAAACCATGATCCAGCTCATCACAACTTCAGATATAATCTGCATGCTCAATACTCAATAGTAAAATTTGTTTACATCTCTCGACTGAAACGTTTCACCCCCTCATTCAAGTCCTCGGTTCACGTATGCTCATCAGCTGCTCACTGATCAGCAGTTCTCAGTATTATGTCCGAAAGAGGCGATTCTCAGTTCAGTGTACTGGTGACTCTCAAACTGCTGTGATCGACTCAATGTACTGCTTACGTGAGAGTTACTGTCCTCGGATCAGCGTACTGTTGACTCGAGAACTGCTGTCCTCGGATCAGTGTACTGTTGACTCGAGAACTGCTGTGATCGACTCAGTACACTGTTGACTCAAGAGCTGCTGTCCTCGGATCAGTGTACTGTTGACTCGAGAACTGCTGTGGTCGACTCAATACACTGTTGACTCAAGAGCTGCTGTCCTCGGATCAGTGTACTGTTGACTCACAAACTGCTGTGATCGACTCAATACACTGTTGACTCAAGAGCTGCTGTCCTCGGATCAGTGTACTGTTGACTCGAGAACTGCTGTGGTCGACTCAATACACTGTTGACTCAAGAAATGCTGTCCTCGGATCAGTGTACTGTTGACTCACAAACTGCTGTGATCGACTCAATACACTGTTGACTCAAGAGCTACTGTCCTCGGATCAGTGTACTGTTGACTTGAGAGCTGTAGACTGGATCATCTTCATACGTTGATAAAACAGTAATACAATCAAGTCATAAACATATTTCCAGTATGTTTTATTTGTTACACTCTCTGTTGTTCAGCAAAATACACCTGAAACATACATTTCACCCCTTAATCACACACATGCTCAATGTCAGCAGCTCATCAGTTCTCAGTATGTCGGACACCTCCGAAAGAGGGGATTCTCAGTTCAGTGTACTGTTGACTCGAGAACTGCTGTGAGCAACTCATTGTACTGTTGACTCGAGAGCTGTTGCAACACGAGTGTTCAGTCCGATTTGTGAACAAGTTGGAGTGGTTAATTGCAACGAAGAGTTGGCAAAAGCAGATATCACCAGTTTTAGGATCATATTACTCCCGGTTATCGGCTCATTTCAATTCGGAGTGTCAGGCACATCCGAGAGACAGGTTAAGATAGAGTAACTTGTGGATCAGTGTTGACTCGATACGCAAACTGTTTCAAATGAACTAGTTCAACTCGTTCACTAAAAAGAACCAGTTCAGAAGAACGATTCGTTCACAAACTGGACATCACTATATGTAGCGAACAGTTTGCAGATTTTGGGTATGTGAGGATCAGTTTGACTCTGTATGTTTGAGTATACTGTATACTGATCAGTTTAACTATGTGGTGATCAGTTTGCTCATAGGATATGTGGGCATCATTTTATTCAGTTTGAGTATTTTAGGATCAGTCTGAGTTTGTGGGGATCAGTATGATTTTGTGGATGAGCATTTGAGTATATTTTGATAATTTTGAGTTTTTAGTGATCAGTCTAAGTATGTGGGGATCAGTTATGCACATTTTGGGTATGTAGGGATCAGTGTGAGTATTTTTGGTTCAGTTTAAAAGTATAAGGATCAATTTAAGTTTTTTGGATCATTTTGACTATATACTGTATGTTTGAGGATACATCGGTTCTGATCAGTTTGAGTATTTAGGGATCAGTCTGAGTAGCCTATATGGGGATCAGTTTGAGTATTTTTGGCATGAGTCTGAGTATGTGCGGATCAGTTTGCTCATAGGATCTGTGGGTATCAGTTTATTCAGTTTGAGTATTTTAGGATCAGTCTGAGTATGTGTACTTGTGTTTTAGTATGTTTGGATCAGTCAGACCTGGCCGAGTGCTCAGGGCCTGTGCAGAACAGCTGGCTGACGTCTTCACCAACATTTTCAACCTCTCCTTGGCCCAGGCCATCGTCCCCACCTGCTTCAAAACAGCCACGATTGTACCAGTACCAAAACATGCTGCTGTAGTGGCCCTCAACGATTTCCACCCCATTGCTCTTACTCCCATCATCGCCAAGTGTTTTGAGAGGCTGGTCCTCTCCCACCTGAAAACATGCCTGCCCCAAACACTGGACCCATATCACTGGGTCTGTACCTCTAACTCAGACAGAGTTAGAGGTAAACTGTTATATCGGTTAGTTTCTTTTTGGAACTATCGGTTATCTGCAAAAATCTATGCCGATAGTTTTTTATTATTCCTCCGTGTTCCTCTGTGGATGGCACTATTTTGAGTAGAAAATCAAGTCATTTAAATTGAAGCGAGGGCATGCAAAGAAATATGTGATTATATGGAAATGTGCCAAATCAGCACTAGTGCTACAACTAATGATTATTTTGATAATCGACTAATCTAATGATTATTAGAATGATTATTTGACTATTCAGGCAATTATTGCAATGATTAATCATTAGCTCTTAACCAACTATTCAGCTTGTGCCTTGACTTAAAAGGTTGTATTAAACATGCCTACTAACAATAAAGAGGATAAAATAATCTTTTAAAAATACCTCTAAATGACATTCACTGAATTAAAGGAAAAAAATACTTTTTATTAAGTTTAATTAAGTAATAAAATCACTGTAAAAAGTCCTCTAGTTATCAAGTCTTGTTTTCAATTTAAAAAATATCAAAAAATCCTTAAAACAAGATAAATTTACTTAAGAAACAAACAACATATAACATATTTAGACTTGCTTTCAGTGAATATCATTCACTGAAAGCAAGTCTAAATATCTTATGTTGCTTTTTAGATATTTTAAAACATTTCAATATTTAATATAATATTCAGAATTCTCAGATAATGAATTTTTCTTCTGCAGTATAGCTCCCAAAGTAAATGTACATTGTTTTAAAGGAGTTTTATATATTTATATTGGAAAACAAGCCAAAACAACAACAAATCAAAAACATATTGTGTTGCACTATATTATGGGCGAAGACTACCATATCTTGTTCGATCCATCTTTAACTTACAAAAAAAAAAGCTCTTCTTAATAGAGCTGCATATCACCAATTTTCTTCATGATAAAATACACACCACAACACAAATATTATGATTCAATACATCGCGACCAATTTCTTTCATGATAAGATACACACCGCAACACATATATATTTTGATTCAATATGTCGCAAGCCGCGCACGCGAGGGACAAGCGTCCCCATGCCAGAGTGTGTATCAGCCAGGTGGAGTTTCAATCTCTCCCCCTTAGATCGGGTCACTTCACACGACTCGTAGAAGAGGCGCTGACCGCACAGAGAAAGCCAGCTTTGGAGTTTGTACTTTTTTACATGACCTACTTCCTTATTATTTGAACTTTAATAAAGGATGCGTTAAAGATATAATGCCAAGCATACGTGTATTACGGACTGGGCCAATGGGGCCAGTGCCCAGGGGCCCCACAGCTGTCAGCTTATACAAGGCCCCTTCAATAGGGCCCTGTGACTATGAGGGCCCCCAGCCCACTTATAGGACCCTTTTGCCTTCCTGTTTCTAATTATAATTTTTTTGAGCCACTCTTTAAAAATGTGAAATTGGAACTATTATTTCATACTTTAGGCTTTTTTAGCTTTATGCTTTGTATGAAAAGTGCTGTTGAGCAAAAACATTTATTATGATATTCATTGCTATAACTGCATTTCTCCACAATATTAAAAAAAATAACTGGACATAAGGTGGTTGGGAAAAAGAAGATATTGATATTTTATTTTGTTTGGTACAAAAATACTGACCTAGAAACTTAAAGTTTGTCGAGACAAACTATAATGTTGGTTTGACAAAACCTTGTCTGAAAGTTTAACCTGTTGATGCTCATTGGCCCCACCCATGGGTTTGACATTACTTTGCTTAAATGAGTTCACATTTACTATATAGTGTGCTGTTCAAAATTGTTCATAATGTTGACAAATTATACATCTTTATAGTTAAGTAGTTTTAAATGCTTGAAGTTTTTACAGGTCTTACAGTAAAAGAAAGAAAGAAAGAAAGAGAGCATCTTAAAGCAGATTAAAGGGCTTGTGTGTAAGTTTTGACCAATTAAGTTTTTAAGGAAATAGGGAATAGGGATGATCACTTCTGAATGGAACGCACCCCATAATTCAGACGAGTTAGAAAACATATAGCAACGTGAGCCAGAACTGCCCGAACTCTTTGCCAAGTTTCACCAAACCCATATGTACATGCTGTTGGAGTCTATTTGTTAAATTCTTTATATTTAATGTGTTTGATGAGGTTAAAATATGTCATAATTTATTATTGCCCCTTTAAATATATGCAAGTTTACACATTTATTACACATTTTGTTACATTTTTGTTTTTTGTATGCATAATTTGTAGTATTTACGAGTATTTACATTGAGTTTACATTATGTATAACAAACATTAAAATAGTACTGTCTCTTTAAGAACAGCGACTGTTCAGAAAACCTGTTTCGGTTGAGCGGTTTCTTTAACACGACCGTGCTGTAAATAACAGAACGGCTATTAAAAGAGACTTAAATCAATGAAAATGTATTGCATGGATCTCAACTTTGAAAGATAATTGGACCGTTTTGTATTTTTGTATAATTCTTTATACTTTGCGATCGATATCACCTTAAGCTGTCTGGAAAGTTTGGATTGCGTCTGTGAGCTGTGCTCTTCCTCTCCTCAGTCAGGCATAATGTGCAGTTCTCCACTCTCACACCATCATTAGAGTTTAATGTGATCTCATGTTACATTAAATAAGATCAAATGACTATTCGACAATGAACATTTTTGTCGACAGTTTTATTATTGTCGACGTTGTCGATAACGTCGACTAATCATTTCACCCCTAAGCACATACTGTACATTGTGTCACCAACTTCATATCTTGTGAATAATAATAAACCTTATTCCTCATTAAACCACATCTGGTGAAATATACAGTATATACAAACTCTTCATCTGGTAAATATATATATGTTATAAAATGCTTAATTTGGTAAATACTTAAATATAGAAAATTTAAATGAGCTTACTCTCTGTCATTTCAGTCCATTATGTGTTTTGAGCTTGTTTACAGTTAAAAGTCCCACATATTGCACCAAATCTTCCTCTTTTTTTGGTTATTATTGAAATTTTGCTTGAACAGTAAACTGAATCTGGGATTTTATTCATTTTGCACTCTAGTAGTCTCTATGTCTGTGCCCATTATAATATAGTAATTTTTTTAACATTCAATCGGATTAAAAACTATCAGCCGATTAATCGGTTATCGGCCTTTTCCACCACCTTAGTTATCATTATAAGTCAAATCTATCGGCCGACCTCTTTTCCAAGGATGTGCCCACACATTTTGGGTATGTGAGGATTAGTTTGCATTAACAGGGTATGTGGGAATCAGTTTGAGTATTTTGGTATCAGTTTGACTCTGCTGTGATACCTTTAATTATTTAGGGATCAGTTCAGATGGGTATATTGGGATCAGTTTGATCATTTTAGGATCAATATGTGTACAGATCAGCTTGAGTACTTGGGTTTAGTTTGATTATGTAAAGATCAGTTTGACTATGCAGGGATCACTTTGGGTATATAGAAATCACTTTATATATTCTGTGTTCATATTTTGAGGTAACTGTGGCTCTTGTAAAGATGATAAGAGGGATGAAGTGTGTCTGGCTGCTGCTGTATAAGTGTGCTGTTCTCATTAAAGCAGTGATTGCAGGCAGCAGCAGTGGGATGGGGCATGGCTTGAGGGAGTAGTGAAAGGATGACTCGTTTTATGGCCATCGGCCTCATGGTAATGGGCCTTTTCTGTGCGTCAGTGAGCCACTGACCTGAACTGTCCCAGCAGGTGAGCCCTCCTCTCACCCGACCCCCTCTTTCATTCTCTCCCTCTTCTCCTCCCTTATTTCTGTCTCTCTGCATCATCAGTGCTTCTGTTCTGCTGAGGTGTCTGTGCAGCCTGAAAAAAACTTGTATGACATTAGGCAGAATGACAGCCTCAGTCACCATTCACTTTCATTGTATGGAAAACAAATGCAATAAAAGTGAATGGTTACTGAAGCAAACATTCTGCTTAACATCTCCTTTTGTGTTCCATGGTAGAAATAAATTTTTGAGTGTATTGGTGAATTTGAGGCGGGTCTTTCACATGCTGCTTTGGTCAGCATTCTGCACCAACCTGTAAAATTCCTCCTGCGTTAGGTAGTTTAGTTTGTTTATTAAAGGGTTAGAGCTATACCTTAAAGATTTGGGAATGTTTCCCACTATGTTTATTATTCAAAACTATACCTACAGTCTGGATTGGGAGATATCTTTCAGTCCTGGGAGAACTCTGCAATGGTGTTAGAGGTATCTGCCGTCGTAGCCTCAGTGTGAACTCTGAGTCTCGCGAAGCTGTGATGTCAGAACGCTCCCACCGTCAACACAATGTTCCAATGACACTCGGTTGCCATGCCATCAGTGAAGTCACCCCCATGAGGAGGGCTGCAGCTCCCTTCCATATAATAACAGTTATTTATAGGTGACAGCCCTGTTTGCTAAAGGGGAGCACAAAAAGAGAGAGAGGGAGGGAGACAAAATGCAATGATTTCAACATGTTTGTGACTTTGATTTGTTTACCTACTGGAAAGACATGCATTCTGCATTACATCCAGAGAGAACATGCCTCCTTTGAGATTTCACACATACATATATTTAGGGTTTTTGTCTCATTTGGCTTGCAATTAAGTCTATACTGAATACAGCGTGTGTGCGTGTGTGTGTTTGTGTGTGTGTGTGTGTGTGTGTGTGCATGCGTGCGTGCGTGTATTTCAGATTTTGCCTACACTGTGTGGACATGGTAAAATCTAAAATCACCTACATTGTGAGGCCCAGCCAACAGTCCCCTTGAGGATAATAGCCTAATAAACATGTTAAATAATACCGTAATGAAAAAGAGAAAAGGCAGAAAGGTTTCTGAGAGGGTTAGTTTTATGGGTAGGGCACAGAAAATATAATTAGCACAGTATAAAAACAATAGAAGTCAATATAAAAAGTCCCCACCATCATAGAAAACCAAACGTGGGTGTGTGTTTATTTGTGGATCTAATTTAATAATATTGCTGCTAGCAATGGCAAGTTCGTGGGTTCGATTCCCAGGGAATGCACTTAATGATAAAATGTACATTATACCTTGAATGCACTGTCGATTTGCATCGTCTACAGAAATCAACTACACAGTCCATAAATGTAAATGTTCGCAGATGTCCATCATGTTCATGTAACATTTTTGTGCCTTGTTCTTTATAAATCCTTGTTCATACAGCCGTGTCTGTAGTCCTTAAACCTGCTGAGGCAATAAAGGCCTCTCTCAAGCTCTGCCCCCTCTGAGGCCCCTCCCTCATGTGCTATGTGCTTTGCTTCCCCCTGCAGGTGAAGCTCATGAAGTACATCTGTAAACAGTTGCAGTGTAAGCAGAAGGTGCCAGACACAGAGCGGCCAGCTGCCCTGGACAGCTACCCGCGTTTGGAGGACTGGTTACGCATTATCAGCATCAGACCTGAGCTCCTAGAGGTAATGTTTGTATGTGTGTGTGTTTGGAAGAGAGAGAATTGTAATGCTGTGTATCTTTTCAGTTAAATTCATTTCAGTTTTAATACATATCCACTTGAATGTAACACACATTGATGTGCCTGTAAATATCCAGGACAGGATAATAACACATGATGTCTGTAAGCCTTATCAAGGGTCATGTTGTCTGGGTCATATTTCACCCCACAATCAAAAGGAGAAAATAATGAAATTTCATTTTGTATAAAGAAAACTCATCTTGTTTTTACAGTTGTTCTCAATCACTTTGGCTCATTTTTTGAAACAGTCTTAACATTCTCTAAATTGTAAGTGCAATTGTCACAACTGTTTTATGGGACATCTCAACTCTATTGCATGTCTGCAAAATGTAATAACTCACCCAAAACATTTAATTAATGCTTCAAAACCTAGTTATTGTATCAGTAAATTGGCCAATGCCACCTAAATGAAATGTTTTTTTGTCATCCTGTGAGCCGTACTGGTCAAACTGTTTAGATGTTTTTTCGCCATGGCAGTCAAGCCTGGAAATGTATGTTATATACAAATTTCATTTTTGTTCTACTTTTATGTTGACACTGACTGCTTACTGTCCTATACAAGAATGCCAGTTTTGTCTAGCTGAATGCTATTGTGGATCACACTGAGCTTTTTAGATACCGATTTCAACAGTTGGGAAAAGTTTACTGGGAAAAGTCAGTACTGTACAATACTGTAGTTCACAGAAAAAGGTTATACACATTTGTATGTATACAGTACATTTATTTTTGTAGCAATGGGTTACATGTAAACAGAAAATCACATTTGCATGTCCAGTTTTACACATTTCTTACATGTAAAGTCATATATAGTGAACAGAAAATTGCCACAAAATGACATCCATGCAAAAAAAAAAAAAAACAGCAACAATGAAAAAACATTCCATGCCATAGATACACTATATTGCCAAAAGTATTCGCTCACCCATCCAAATAATTGAATTCAGGTGTTCCTATCACTTCCATGGCCACAGGTGTATAAAATGAAGCACCTAGGCATGCAGACTGCTTCTACAAACATTTGTGAAAGAATGGGCCGCTCTCAGGAGCTCAGTGAATTCCAGCGTGGTACTGTGATAGGATGCCACCTGTGCAACAAGTCCAGTCATGAAATTTCCTCGCTACTAAATATTCCACAGTCAACTGTCAGTGGTATTATAACAAAATGGAAGTGATTGGGAATGACAGCAACTTACAGTGGTAGGCCACGTAGAATGACAGAGCGGGGTCAGCGGATGCTGAGGCGCATAGTGCGCAGAGGTCGCCAACTTTCTGCAGAGTCAATCGCTACAGACCTCCAAAGTTCATGTGGCCTTCAGATTAGCTCAAGAACAGTGCGTAGAGAGCTTCATGGAATGGGTTTCCATGGCCGAGCAGCTGCATCCAAGCCATACATCACCAAGTGCAATGCAAAGCGTCGGATGCAGTGGTGTAAAGCACGCCGCCACTGGACTCTAGAGCAGTGGAGACGCGTTCTCTGGAGTGACGAATCACGCTTCTCCATCTGGCAATCTGATGGACGAGTCTGGGTTTGGCGGTTGCCAGGAGAACGGTACTTGTCTGACTGCATTGTGCCAACTGTGAAGTTTGGTGGAGGGGGGATTATGGTGTGGGGTTGTTTTTCAGGAGCTGGGCTTGGCCCCTTAGTTCCAGTGAAAGGAACTCTGAATGCTTCAGCATACCAAGAGATTTTGGACAATTCCATGCTCCCAACTTTGTGGGAACAGTTTGGGGATGGCCCCTTCCTGTTCCAACATGACTGCACACCAGACATGGATGAGCGAGTTTGGTGTGGAAGAACTTGACTGGCCTGCACAGAGTCCTGACCTCAACCCGATAGAGCACATTTGGGATGAATTAGAGCAAAGACTGCGAGCCAGGCCTTCTCGTCCAACATCAGTGTCTGACCTCACAAATGTGCTTCTGGAAGAATGGTCAAAAATTCCCATAAACACACTCCTAAACCTTGTGGAACGCCTTCCCAGAAGAGTTGAAGCTGTTATAGCTGCAAAGGGTGGGCCGACGTCATATTAAACCCTATGGATTAAGAATAGGATGTCACTGAAGTTCATATGCGTCTAAAGGCAGATGAGCGAATACTTTTGGCAATATAGTGTATTTAAGGAATATACATGAACAGTATGTCTGACTGATTTTGATAATTTAATGGATCATTTTGTATGTGATGGCTCACACAATGAAAGAATGTTTAGAAGTTGTGAAGAGTATGACAATTTCACTAAGAATCAACTCATCAGTTTTGATCAGCAACCCATGTGCATTTAGTTATTGTGCAAATTGTAGACAATTGTACTTAATCTTTTGCACACATGTGCCAAAACACGTGCAATTTGCTTAAATGAATAAGAAATTCAAATCTGGTGTGAACAAGAAACTAATTGTTCAGATATTTGAACTTAATGTTTTGAAAAAATTATTCTCATTCGAGAATTGAGCCAAAGCGATTGAGAAAAAGTGTAAAGCACCATTACAGTTTTTTATTTTTTATTTTTTTTTGCACTGAGACATTATTTTCATGACTATTAAGCTATACTTACCCTGCCCCCATACTCATTTCTGTAGTGAAAAAATATACTTTATTATTATTTTTTTTTTTTAAATAATGAGAATAAAAAAAAAAAAAAATAACGATTAAGAACAACGTTCAGATGGATTACACTAATTACAATTGAACTTTTTCACATTTCCAGGTTTGGGACGTGGAAGTAAACTATAGCTAGTTAAACATCTGTAGAGGAACATGGAAGACCACAGCAAAAAATACTAGTTTTGCATTCCCTTTTATTCCAACAGAAAAGTAAATAATCCACTATTACGTTTCCATGACTTTCCAAAAGAGGAAAATAAATAAAGTGATAAATATATATATATATATATATATTTTACACTGCCGGGGTAATAATATTATGAATAATATTATAAATTCACATAAAAAATTTTTTATACAGTTTCAAAAGTTTATTAGATTTACGATGCTAAATTAAGGCTTAAATGTGTCATCACAGTCTGCAAAAAGGTTTCATTCAGCAAGAGAATGTGTTAATTGTCATAAAAATAGACTATATTTTCTTTATGCAAAAACAAATAATAATAATAATAATAATTTTTGGGTAAATATTACTTGGACATGTTGAGATTGACCCATCGTCATGTTTAATTGCCCAAACTGATTTTGCCCTTACAAAAATCAAGAGTTCTGGCAACCTACGGCAAATTTGCCGCAGATTCAGCACTCATTATTTTCACATGCAAATGAGTTTTGCGGCAAACTCTTCATTATTGCTGCAAGTTCACCACTACCGGTGAAGAGCTGCCAACATTTGCCACGAATCGCAAGCTCATTTGCATGTGCAAATAATGAGTGGGAAATTTGCGGCACGTTTGTCAGAACTCTAGAGTTTTTTTGTAAGGGAGTTTATGCCCTGGTTGTTTAGATTATACAAAAATGTGTTTATGAACAATTTCATAAAACCAAGACAATCCTTGCATCTCTTTAAATATTTAATAAGGACAAAAGATCATAACCAGGAGTCTAAATAAACGATGTCAGGTCTTCTCATAGAAATATCTGAGGCTAGAGACTTCAATTCAAACATCTGTCGTAATTCGGGATTCTTCATTAGCAGCACGATCAGTAGACTGTTAGTGTTTATATGTGCGTATAATAGCGAGGACATATTAGTGTGTTTGTGCACGGTGCAGTTCAATATCCTTGAGTAGAGCTGAGGAAGTAGAAAATCTGCTGTGTTTTGACAGTTTGGCCACAGCTACATTCCCAGCAGACCTGAGATACACCAACTGTAATCAGCCAACATGCTGAGTCAGCCTCTCTCTCTCTCTCTCTCTCTCTCAATTCAATTTCAATTGCTTTATTGGCATGACTGTATGTTACAATGTTGCCAAAGCACAAGTTATAATCAAATCAAACAGAGTAGAAACATGTGTATAACATTAATCTACATATTTAAACTGTGGATATTTAGAACACAGTAATTAACAAACAAATAAACAAATGCATTGTATGTAAATATTTTAAATCACATGTAACTGATACACAGTAATATACAGTATATATAATGAAATAATATATGAACTAATGTATAAATTTAAGTGAAAAGGTTTGGTTTAGTTCTCTCAGGTTATGGCAGTGTGACATATTTAGCAGCTGTAGGGGCCATGTGTTCTTTCTCTACTAATATGATTTGAATTTGTTCAATTTCAGGCAGTTCACATATTTCAGGTATAGATTCACTGCATTTTGTGAAGAATGTGTTTCTAATTAATAGATATTTTCCACAGTGGAGGAGAAAGTGCATCTCTGTTTAAACCGCTCCATTCTGGCATTGAACACATGTCCCGTTTTCTCTGGAGAGCCAAGACTTTTTAAGTCTCCCTCTTTCTGTGGCGAGGTTATGATCACTCAGCCTGTATTTGGTCAGGATGTGCCTCTGTTTTACATCTCTGAGGGTGGACAGATCTCTCATTCTCTCTCTCTCTCTCTCTCTCTCTCTCTCTCTCTCTCTCTCTCTCGGCTTTCAACATTTTCTGATACTGTTCCCCCATCATTTCCTGTCTTGTCTCTACTGTCTTTATAATAAACGTGGCTGAAAAACATACAAACTCAGGGTCAGGTTGTAAGTGTAGTCCAAGCATACGACTTCCAGGGTCAGACTGAACCCCTGCTCAATGTGATTGAGAAGTTTGTGAGATTCAACATAATTTTGTGATCATGTGGAAGAGAGAGAGAGAGTGAGAGGAGGAATTCTGAGCTAATATGATACTTATATCACTCCAGCGTCAGGAGCCTCTCTCCTCAGTCAGGCAGACAGGTTAGTAATTAGAAAATCGGATTAATTAGTCTAAAGGGTCACGTGTTTTGGGAATTTGGAGAGGGGCAGCGAGAGAGAGCCAAAGCAAACTTTAATTACAGAGAGTCACCATACGGCAGAATCACCTGCCGTATGGTGCCCCAACAAAACCCTATAAATCTATGAAAAGCTGCTGAATAACCTTCTAACTGCCTGTTAAGTATATGTGCGGATCTACTGACATGTTTAAATGTGTTAAATATGTATATAAGTGGTAAATATATGTCAGTAAACACATAGACATGCAATTGAAGTCCGAAGTTTACATACACTTTAGCCAAATACATTTAAACTCAGTTTTTCATTTAATCGTAGAAAACATTCCCTGTCTTAGGCCAGTTAATATCACTACTTAAGAATGTGAAATGTCAGAATATTAGTAGAGAGAATGATTTATTTCAGCTTTTATTTCTTTCATCACATTCCCAATGGGTCAGGAGTTTACATACACTTTGTTAGTATTTGGTATCATTGCCTTTAAATTGTTTAACTTGGGTCAGACTTTTTGGGTAGCCTTCCACAAGCTTCTCACAATAAGTTGCTGGAATTTTGGCCCATTCCTCCAGACAGAACTGGTCAGGTTTGTAGGCCTCCTTGCTCGCACATGCTTTTTCAGTTCTGCCCACACATTTTCTGTTAGACTGAGGTCAGAGCTTTGTGATGGCCACTCCGATACCTTGACTTTGTTGTCCTTTAGCCATTTTGCCACAACTTTGGTGGTATGTTTGGGGTCATTGTCCATTTGGAAGACCCATTTGTGACTGAGCTTTAACTTCCTGGCTGATGTCTTGAGATGTTGCTTTAATATATCCACATAATTTTCCTTCCTCATGATGCCATCCATTTTGTGAATTGTACCAGTCACTCCTGCAGCAAAGCAACATGATGCTGCCACCCCAATGCTTCACGGTTGGGATGGTGTTCTTCGGCTTGCAAGCCTCACTCTTTTTCCAATTAACACTTTTTATTGATTCACACAAATGAAACAGAAAAGCAAACATATATACACCGAATCAACATTTTTAACCCCCATTATTCCCTGTCCCCCTCCCAATCCCCAACCCCACCCTTGACCCTCAACAAATATCCCTGTGGTCCGACTTGGAAAATTTTTATATATATATATATATATATATATATATATATATATATGTAAATCACACACATTTAAAACTACACATCTCTCTCCACTTCCCCTCCCTGAGAGCCTTCCAAATATGCCAAATAGCTGCCCCATTTGTTAAGTTTCCCTGCCTTCTATATGACATTTCTTTGAATGCCGCCACCCTGCCCATTTCTGTGCACCACTCCTGAAATGAGGGCACTCCAGCCGACTTCCATCCCCTAAGGATGACCTGCCTGCAGATCATAACACTGGCTAGGACCCAATTTCTAATGTATTTATCCCCTATATTAATGACTGCCCCATCACCTAAAATACAGAGTCTGGGGCAAATCTGAGTGTCCAATACGTCACACATAAAACTCTGAACCCTCAACCAAAAATCTTGGATCTTAACACACCACCAAAGAACATGGGTTGTGTCCCCATCTTCTGACTGGCATTGCCAGCAGGTGGGTGTGTCTTTAAGACCAAGCCTATACAATCTAGAGGGGGTCCAATAGAACCGATGTAAAATCTTAAATTGCATAAGGCAAACCTTTGCATCTCTAGATATAGACTTGGTGTTTTTTAGGATCCTAGTCCACACTCCCTCCTCCAATACCTAGGTGGAGCCAGCACAAAAAGAACATGCAGATTCTTCAAACAGTCAAGCATATGCTCAGTGAGCCGGTCCACTCGGCTGCAACATGAGCACAAAAAGACAACACACTCACTCCATTGACTTTATGAAGGACATTGCTTGCTGTGTGCATGTAAATGTTTTACGACCATCCTTAGCATCTATGCTCAATTTGGCTGAGAATATCAGTGCAAAAGCGACCTTCTGTTGATATAAAAGTTTCTTGCATTCCTTGAATCGATCACGTTTCTCTCTTGACAAGTTTGCAAAGTCTGGGAACAAGAAATGCTGTGGTTCTTCCAAGAAAGCCTTCCTTTACTCCTCGCCTCACATAACACTAGATATTTATCGGATGATCTCAGAAATGTGACCAGAATTGATCGGGGCCTGTCTCCCTCTGCGGATCGGTGAGCCGGAACCCTGTGAACTCGCTTGATTTCCAGCTTATGGCCTGCCATGTCGAGCAGACTTGGAAATATTCCATTCAGGAATTCCACCATAACCTGTCTCTCCACTCCCTCCGGGACTCCCACGATGTGGGATGTCCTCCAACTTCTCCCAGACAATCCACCTTGGTTGCTAGCAGATTAGCAGATAATTCCCTCTCCGATGACTCCAGGTAATCGATCCTTTTCTTGACATCACCCACTCTTGTAACCACATCACATGGCAGTGATCGATCGACATATCACAGCAAGATCCTCCAAATCAGCAATGACCTTCGTCAGCATTGCCGACATGTTCAGAAGACACGTAAGTGTCTTTTAAGGATTTTAAATTCTTTGACATATTGTCCTCCTGGAACAGCTATGGAACAGAGTGTATTGAATCTCACCGGTTTATGTCATAAAAAGTATTAAAACTAGCAAAGTGCGCAGAGCTCGCCATTCACACGTCCGATCCCTGCATGGTGTCACGTGACTCCCAGCCTCACCTTTTTCCTCCAAACATAACAATGGTCATTATGGCCAAACAGTTAAATTTTTGTTTCATTACACCAGAGGACATTTATCCAAAAAGTAAGATCTTTGTTCCCATGTGCACTTGCAAACTGTTATCTGGCTTTTTTATGGCAGTTTTGGAGCAGTGGCTTCTTCCTTGCTGAGGATATAGATATTTGTCTACCTGCTTCCTCCAGCATCTTCACAAGGTCCTTTGCTGTTGTTCTGGGATTGATTTGCACTTTTCGCACCAACCTAGGTTCATCTCTAGGAGACAGAATGCGTTTCCTTCCTGCGTGGTATGATGGCTGTGTGGTCCCATAGGGTTTATACTTGCATACTATTTTTTGTACAGATGAACGTGGTACCTTCAGGCATTTGGAAATTGCTCCCAATGATGAACCAGTCTTGTGGAGGTCCATAATTTTTTTTCTCAGGTCTTGGCTGATTTCTTTTGATTTTCCCATGATGTCAAGCAAAGAGTCACTGAGTTTGAAGGTAGGCCTTAAAATACATCCACAGGTACACCTCCAGTTCAGTACAACTCCTATCAGAAGCTAATTGGCTATTTGTCAATTAAAAGTGAAAAAATCTGTCTGTAAACAATTGTTGGAAACATTACTCATGTCATGCACAAAGTAGATGTCCTAAACGACTTGCCAAAACTATAGTTAAATAGCACAATCTGTGGAGTGGTTAAAAAATTTGTTTAAAAACGCTCGGTTTTTGCACAAGTGCCTCCTTAAAACTTCAATGTAAACGCCCACTGTTATGATAGGCTAACATCATGCAGCCCCTCAGATTCAGCAAACTCAGTAGGAAGTACATTATAAAACTACATCTCAGGGTTTACACATAACGCACATTCAACACATTGCATCTGAATATACACTGCCTGGCCAAAAACAAAGTCGCCGTTTGGATTTAAATAAGCAGATCCTTAAGAGCCTATGATTGGATCATTATTGCAGTGATTAATGTTTCAGCTGTCAACAATTCTTTTACGATGACGAATATTGTGGGATGTGTAAATACAAATGAGCAATGTGTCATGACGTCACGAACAGACAGATTTCAAAATGAGATGTTTCAGCTGGGTGGTAACTATAAATGCTCTTTTTAGACCGAGGAGGATGTTCTGAGTTCTGAAATTTACAGAATGTTTTTATAGTACAGTTACCTCTTATATGTCTAAATATCAAGGAAAATTTAATTCTCCATTTCATGACCCCTTTAAATGTTTTGGGTAATTTGATGTGGATTTTAGCTACAAATAAGAGTGTAGAACTCCAAGCTCCATTTAACACATTTTACTATGTTTAAATCCCTTCTGCAGAGTTCCGCATATTTTTCCTTAAAATCAGTGTAGGAAAATGCTTGTTTCCATCTAGAGGTTCCGTCTGGGCCTGATTATAGCCTATCATGTTTCAGCCAATCAAAGCTGGATGGTTGAAATCAAGCCTGCCCTTCATATTTCCCCTTGAAAATTCTGTTTCTCTTGGACATGCTGTAGTTCATCAGATTACTGAAGTTGAATTATTGCAAATGCCGTGTCATGTTGTCTTTAACCCGAACATTTCACCCAATTTCACTCTGGTTCAGATACGTAAGAGCTGTATTCGCGTGTGTTTTAAATGAGGTATATTGTGTTTGTGAGTGAAATAGTGTGTACAGTATACTGCTGTACCATACTCAAGAGGTTTGTTCTAGTTATCTTTTCTTTTTCTTTGTTATTACAGCTGACACCTGTAGAATACATGGTTGTCAGACCACATTCTAAAAGCAGCGGTATCTTAGAATAGGCTGACCGTCATTCTCTCTTTCTCTCTTCAGGCAGTGAATGTGAAGCTGTCATTGGACTCTCTGCTGCACATGCCCAGCAGTCAGGTGCAGGAAACCATGAGAAGGCTGGGCTCTAGTTCAGACGAGTGTACCAGGCTGTGTGCTGCTCTCAACTGTTTAAAGAGTGCCTCTGAGTCAGGTGAGTAGCCGACACTCTCTCCTTGACTTGTCCTAAAGCTACAGTGTGTAATTTTTAGCGGCACTAAACAAAATGGCAAAAAAAAAAGATTGTTTCTAAGCAGATGCTTCCCAAACTATAGAGCCCCTTAGAGGACAGGGCAGGAAGTTTTTTCTGAAAGTTTTTTGTGTTCCCTCACAATACGTTTTGGGTGCCCTCGCAATAGTTTGCGTTCCCTCGCAATAAGTTTTGCGTGCCCTCGTGATAGTTTTGCGTTCCCTTGCAATAAATTTACCATGGTTTCACTAAAATAACCATGTTTTAACCTTGATATTGGTAGTAAAACCATAGTATTAATACAGGAAAACAAAATCTATGGTAATAAAAATCATAATTTTGTGGTTATTTTGAATTTAGTAAAGTTATAGTAACCAGAAAATTAACCATGGTTAATCTATAGTAAAACCATGGTTACTATATGGATACAGTATAGGCTAATGTATTAAAAAACATGTTTTCCGCTAAAAGCTATGGTAGCATTTATTATAAGGTAAAAATGTTCACATATTACATGCATTAAGTATCATTAACTATCAATGAACAAAATATTTTTTACAGTATTTATTCATCTTTGTTAATGTTTGAAAATACATTTTCTCATTGTTATATTGCATAGTTCATAGTGCATTAACTAATGGTAACATATACAACTTTTGAATTTAAAAATGTGTTAAAAGCGTCTGGCCGGGATTTATAAATTTGCGAAAATGTCCGGGATTCGGCTTTAGTTGCATTATGATGCGCATCTGGTCTAATACTTCATTGTGTGTGCGCGCTTATTTGCATTGCCCCTCTTTGTAAGTCCCGCCTTCTCGCACACCAATTGGTCGATTATAAGAGGCTTGCAGCAACTATTGGCCAATTTCCTGCCTGTCAATCACTCCGCGAACGCACGAAGCGCTGTTGTGTTCGGCATCAAACAGTTGCTTGACAGTAGCAGCAAATGACAGCTGAGCGGAAGCAATGCCCAAACGAAAGTGCAAATTTACAGAAGATTTGCACAAAAAATTCCCATGCTTTCATCCAGGTCGAGATCCGTGGGAAGCAGAATGTTTGACATGTAAAGCTGGCACTTATGTGTCAGTTGCTAATAAAGGTGCAAGTGATTTAGAAGCACACATTAGCTCTGCGAAGCATAAACGGTCAGCAAAAGGTGAAAGTTCATCAGGTAAATTAACGGACTACTTTTTGCAACCAGGTAAATTTATCACATTGCTTCATTTTCCATGGCCATTCAAAATAATATCAATAGTAAATGAAGGTACACTCATGGCATCAAATATTTGATTTTAGTACATGGACATTCAAAAGAATGTTGGAAATGTTTATTTATTTATATATTTATGTTATGCTAATAGAGTGTCTTTTTCACTGTATTAAAGTTTGCATTCATAGTAACACTATTTTGAACCCAATCATTCCACCCCACCCCAATACCACCCCCCCACCCCAACCCCCCTAGGGCATACGCTGTACTGTATACCCACCTATCTTTCTGAGGATTTTGCATATGCCCACCTAAAATAAGTGATGATATGTATGGCCGCCAGAACAATGAGTAGTCTTTTGACCCAGAACTTTTTCAATCTACTAACGTGATGCACCATTGAGTGAACTGTGTATATAGAAGTGTGTAGAGATTCTCTCTAAACGCTCACGGAGCTGCGGGAGCGCAACTGATGGCATTGGCAAAACAGACAGATAGTCCAACTAATCTGATCCACTAATCAGAACGTTCTTTTCAGATGTGATTGGATATTTGCTAACCAATAATATTTTCCGTTTCAGTAAGGGGCGGGACATTTCCGTCTAATTTGCGCTTTAAATGTATTTCCATACTAAACGTATACAGTATATAGGCTATACATTGAAAGTTAACTTATGCTTTTAAACTTTGTGAAAATACATGATGTTATTGCACCCGTGCTAGTTTTTGATGCTCTTTGCAGATGCCGGATAACTGTGTCACGTAATTATATAAATTATTATTTATTTTTTTGTGACTTTTACTGCTGTCAGTAGAGCCTTTTTTCCCCCGTGATATCAAATCATTTAAATTTATATTTCTGGGTAGGAAAGCAATTTCACTATAAACAGAAAAGCACTTGTAGTACACATCTAAAACAAATAACCACGAATACTTATGTAGGCTATATATGGTAATACAAGATAACGTGTTAACGTGAACATTACTACACTCATATGAGCTATACAACAGTTTATTCCGTATTATGTATGGATTAGTTTATTAAGTAGACTACTTACAAAGTATTATCATAGAAGCCTAGTGAAAGCAACATTAATGAGACCTATTAATTTAAATACATAATTTATTTATTTTTCACCCAATTTGGAATGCCCAATTCCCAATACGCTTTTAAGTCCTCATGGTCACGTAGTGATTCGCCTCAATCTGGGTGGCAGAGGACGAATCCCAGCTGCCTCCATGTCTTAGACCGTCAACCCCGGCATTTATCACCTGGCTTGTTGAGCGCGTTGCCATGGAGACATAGCACGTGTGGAGGCTTCACGCCATCGTGGCATCCACGCTCAACTCACCATGTGCCCCAACGAGAACAAACCACATTATAGCGACCACGAGGAGGTTACCCCATATGACTCTACCCTCCCTAGCAACCGGGCCAATTTGCTTGCTTAGGAGACCTGGATGGAGTCACTCAGCACGCCCTGGGATTCGAACTAGCGAACTCCAGGAGTGGTAGCCAGCATCTTTTACCACTGAGCTACCCAGGCCCCTAATGTAAATGCATATTTAACATCAAGTTACCATACCATGGTTTGTAGTAGTGTATTGTACACCATGCCAGCAAGAAACTTACCTTGATATACATTTTGTAAGTTCATGTGGGACTACGATTACAACAGCCAATATTTGTTTATGGAAAAAATATATTTCTTTCTTACATTTTACATATTTACTGTATTATATATATATATTTTAGAGACTGGGTGCATGTTTTTTCTTCTTCATAAATTCACAGTATGCCCACCTCTTCAGACACTACTACACCACTACGCAAAACTTATTGTGAGAGAACGCAAAACTATTGTGTGGGAACGTAAAACTATTTCAGAAAAAAATTCCCGCACTGGCCGCTTAAGGAGCTCCGTACCAAACACTTTCCCTATTGTTCGAAAAAATAAAATAAAAAAATCTTACGACATTGGCCAGTATTGCTATGTTGGGCCACTGATTGCCACTGAACTAATTGCTATTCTTATTGTTGTCTCTTGTGACGCTAAATTATACACTAGGCACTGAAACGTCAAGTTCTGAGAATTAATTTTTCTGTCCTTAAGGAAAGTGATATGCTGCATGAAGCAACAAAATAAAAGCCAGTCAGAAAGTCAAATCTGTGCTTTAAAATACAGCTATTTGGAACGGGAAATTGAACCAATACGATTTTACTGTAGGTGGAGCGACCCACCATTAACATTGAAGAAATTCAGACAAAAACTTACATTAACAATGAAGAGATGTAATTTATCGCTTACCGCTTTATTGCGTTACGACTTTTAGAATACTTTTTTGGGCTGTTTTAACCTGCCTTTATATTTTGTGTAGGTATTTTTAGTTATTTAGATGCTTCACTGTTTGTGATCTCCTAGCAATTTCCAGTCAAATTTAGTCTACGTCCACATTAATCCTGATATATTTGAAAAGTGCATTTTTGTTTTCGAAACACTCTCCATCTACACTGCCATTTTCAAACGTTTTCCAAAAGTTGCTCATCAACACTGAATCGTACGAAAACGCTTAAATTCCCTCACTGCGCTTGTGAAAAAAACGTAAGAAGCGTGGCCCTGCGTCATATCCATGTGCAGCCTGAAACGCAGTTTTCCTCGTGTTCTGCCACCGGACACCAATTCCGAGTAAACTTCCTGTTGCCTTTAAAGGAATGTAATGTGAAGGTTGTACAAAATAACATTTATCTTTAACAATGCTATCAAAGTGGATAGCAGGCACGACAATGCCGCTACAACATAGGCCGTCATCATGATTGTTTTAGGCTGAATGGATCAGATGACTGTAAATGACATGACAACAAATACGTCATCGTTTTCGAATATATCCATTTTCCTTGTCCACACTACTATGGCATTTTCAAATTTATCCACTGGGGCCATGTCCACACTAATACGTTTCTATTTGAAAACGCATCTTTTTCTCTACATTTTGGCCTTCCGTCCACACTGAGACGGCATTTTTGACAGCGAAAATGGAGCCTTTCGAAAACGGTCTCCCAAGTGGATACATTTGAAAACGCAGTTTTTGCGTTGTAGTGTGGACAGGGAAAAAGGAGATATCTGAAAACGATGACGTATTTGTTGTAAAAGCATTGTTAAAGATAAATGTTACTTTGTACAACCTTTACACTGCATTCCTTTGACAGGAAATTTACTCAGAATTGCTGTCCATCAACGGTTAGCATGTGCAGTAAGTTTTTATATGTTTCAGTGTGGACAAGCAACTTTTGGAAAATGCTCGAAAATGACAGTGTGGATGGAGAGCGTTTCGGAAAAGACATTTTAAAATGTATCCAGATTAATGTGGACGTGGCCTGGGAGAGCGTTTTTGAAAAGCTTTGTTTTCACTAGATAAAAAGTTTGCGAAATTAATGCGTTTGCAAATGAAAACGTATTAGTGTGGACGTGGCCTCAGTCATTATATTTGAGATGTTATTGTTTTTTTTTTTTTCAAGCTTCCTGTTTGATCTAATAGGAGTGTGTTTATTATCTATAGGGGAGTTTAAAGAGGACAGCGGTTGTTGGTTCTCTGAGCCTACGAGACGGGACAGTGGCAGCTTGACTCCAGTGGATCAGATTCCCTTACTGGGAGGTTACTTACGACCACACAGTTCTTCTCCTCTGGCCCGGCCTCCGACCATGCCCTCCACACCCCTCACCACCTGCCCGTATCCCCGCTACATCCTGTCACCCGGCGAGATTCATATCTCCCACGGTTACGCAGAGAGTCTCACCGACCCCAGCCCATACTACACGTCTCGACCTGTTCGACTTCATGGACACACCTCGACTCCTCCCATTACTCCACCCTCCAAGAGGAGACACCGCCTCAAGCCTCCCTGCACCCCTCCTCCACCTTCCCGCAAAGTTCTACATCTTCTTCCCAACATCATGCTGACCCGCAGCAAGAGCCACGAGAGCCAGCTCGGCAATCGCATTGAGGACACGCCCACAAACAAGTAAATCATGACAGAGCTCACACCCGGACCCAGTTTGAGAGAGGCCACATCCACATTAATCCGTTTTCAGTTTCCTAACATCACCGTTTCCCAATGTATGCAGTAATAGAGTGTTTTCGAGTTAATAGTGCAGCTCTAGGCGAATATAGGGGACCAGGTTCCAACACAGACTAGACGGAAGCATGATGCTTATGTAATTAACTTAAAGAACTTAAAGGTTTTTTTTTTTGTTTTTTTTTCGAGCAAGCACAGTTGCTAAATGAAGATGGAATGCGTTAAAAAAACCTGAATTGGAGTCCACCTGCAGGGAATACATAACATTATCTAGCTGGCAGATATAGATGTGGTTTTGCACTATTTGCCATCGTTTCCAGCAAAAGTGTTTTACAGAATAATACTTTTACAGAACTAATTAATCTTGGTTTATGTTAGTTTCAAAATATACTAATACATTTTTAAAATACAGTGGAGTTGTCAATATGCAATCAGAGTTGTTCTCATTGTCCAAATAATTTGAGTGAAAAAGATGAATTGCTAAATCAACATGAATTTCAGAATTACTTTCATGCATTTATGCTTCAGTGGAAGCAATGAAATCTGACCTCTTGTACGAAATAGTTATCATGGTCAGTGTCACAAATTTGCTTATTTGATTTGTGACCAAAAATAGTGCAAAATCCTAAATATTTGTTTATTTTATTTCAATGTAGACTTTTGAACCCCATTTTAAATAGTATTTATTATAATTTATAATTATAATTTTTTTTTTTTTAAATAATTTTCTTTATTTATCACACATTATACATTTGCACATATACAGTGAAATTCTTCTTTTTCACATATCCCAGCTAGGCTGGGGTCAGAGTGCAGGGTCAGCCATGATATGGTGCCCCTGGAGCAGATAGGGTCAAGGGCCTTGCTCAAGGGCCCAACAGTGGCATCTTGATCAGTAACCCAGAGCCTTAACCGCTGAGCCACCACTGCCCCTATTATATATGATAAACAGTATATATAGATTATGTACCGTATATAGTAGATTATATACTGTATAAAGAGATTCTAAAATGCAATATATTTGCATGATATGTAAAATTGACAATTGAATTAACTTTTTAATTTAACAATAGTTTCTCTCAGTTCACTCAATAATATTGTAGAATATTTGTGACTTAAATTAGTCGTCCAAGCATTTATCTTCACTGTTATCTTCTATAATGTTGACAGTCCCAAGATTCTAAATATTGCCCAATTAATCCACCTAGCCTGTCTCTAATGTTTACATTTATGCATTTGGAAGATGCTTTTATCCAAAGCAACTTACAGTATACTTATTACAGGGACAATACCCCTGGAGCAACCTGGAGTTTAGTGCCTTGCTCAAGGACACAATGGTGGTGGCTGTGGGGATTGAACTAGCAATTTACCAGTTAATGCGCTTTAGCCCACTACACCACCGCCATTACATAATGTTTGTGATCTCGGTCTTATTTGACTGTCTTTCATTGTCCTCAGGTGTGTGAAAAAGAACAAGCTGTTCCTGAACGTCCAGATTAATGGAAATGGCTGTGAGGACTCTCCGTCACGCTCGCCCATTCTCTCTGCACGAACCCCTGGGGCGGCACCCGCCACGGCCCCTTACACCATGCCGGGCACCCCTACACTTCAGGAGGAGCACAGCGGACTGAGGAGTGAGTTCATACTCACACAGTTTTTGACTTTGAAGATCTTTAGTTCAGGTAGAACAGACTGCAGTAAAGTGCCTGCTGAATTCAGTTTGGGGTCAGAGTTCAGCCTCTCAGTTTCAAGAGGAAGCTCTCACCTGCACTCTACGCAGTCAAATACTTCTGTTATGACTGGTGGTTTTTATGGGAACAGAGTAAATGATTCACACTCCTGTGTCAACAGAGCTTTGGTACAATGATGTGTTTGAGTCTGAGTATATTTGTGAAAGTACAACTGTTTTCTGTGTGGAAACAAGTGATTGTTGTGTTGTAAAAGTTCCAGTATGTCTGGTGGTTTTGTTATGTATGAGACCAAGTTATTTAGAAATTCTTAGAATCAAATGAAAGCTTGAATCCTTTGAAGATATTAGATAATATCTTTATCTTTATAATATCTAATAATATCTTTGATCTTTAGATAATGTTACCGTCCACCGCAGTTCACCTCAGGCTCTGCGGAGAGACATCGGTCTGGCTGTCACTCACAGGTAATCCTGCCTCCTCGCCTTTCTTCACCAATTTAAAACTCTCAAAATGGAACCGGTGCACATTATTGTAGAATTATTTTTATTTAGATGTAAGTTTGGGTGTGTTTGGGTTTACTTGGCTGTAGTTTTTTGACAAATCTGTCCCCAGAAATTAGCTAGATATAAAAAAATTTTTTTGTATTATTAGTAGTAGTATTAAAGGAAATATTAAGAGTGGAAACAGGATGGGAAAAAGTGGGACAAAAGGGGGAATCGAACCCGAGTTCTCAGCACGAAAAAAGCACGTCCACACCGTCTTTACACACTACACCACTGCTGTGACACTTTGTCTTTAATTTCTGTGTTTCCACCAGACTATTTGAGTCCAAATAGCTGCACTGTGTGGCAGGTGCTATTTACACCTTGTGCAAATAGTCACTCCAAAAAATGTAGACTTGTATATATAAAAAAATAACAATAAATCGAGGACACAGTAAGGCACTTACAATGGAAGTGAATGGGGCCAGTCCATAAACATCAAAATACACACTGTTTCAAAAGTATAGCCACAGGACATAAACATTATGCGTTGTTGGGCCTCATGTGCTCAGATAGGAGACAAAGGCAGGCCTACACACAGTCATAAAGTCTGACTGAGGCCTGTAGGAACACTCAAAGCCTGATAACACAAAAACTGCACCACAATCAAACAAAGGGAGTCCAAACTGACAGTAGATCCCATCAAGCCTTGCTCACTTTACACCTAGGTGTGAAATTCAGAAGGATCAAACTCTCAACTCCTATTGGATGAAATGCACAACAGAACACGTCTCTCAACCATGATGTCATCAAGAGTATAAAACCCCAGAGATTCCTCCTCAGCCTTGCTTCCAGCGACAGTATTTGCCACATCTAGTTGCAGCCTTGCTGCTCCCAGGTGTTGCCTCGCTGCCCAAGTAAGTAATGTACATACCTGAACTTTGGCCATACAATCTCCATCTCGCTGGACGAGCTGAGATTCTCCGTGTTCCACTGAGCTAATGGATCTAAAGGAGACCGATGAGCAATCCGTGTCTCACCCTTTTGCCTGCAGAATTGAAGAAAGAAGATTTCTCTTCCTCCTTCAACCGAGTAGACTTTGCTGATTTCTCCGCCAACTTACAGAGAATCAGCCACCGTACCACCCGCCGACAGAGCGAGGAAACAGCCTCCCGTCATCACCCGAGCTTCGAGGAACCGAGTCGGAGTCAAACGACAGATGAACACACATACTATCCCCATCCTCATGTGACTCAAGAGGTTTACGTCTGGGCAGAGATAGATTATTACAGTGTGTTATTCTTGTGTATCAAGGTTATTTCTTGTACAGTTTATGGACTGCAGAGTCCACTCATTGCTGCTAATAATACTCAAGGTATTACTGTAACTTACTGTTACCATGAATGAGATTTTCTGTGTTATCATTCAACCACGTTGGGCTGTTTGTGCATTTCCGCCAATGCGGGTGAGACCGGCACACTGAATTTATCCATTAAAGAATGAATGACCGCGGCGGATGGATTACGAGCCGTTCACTGTGTCTCTGAGTGATAAAACTAACGGTTGCCGTCTCTCCCACGATCGCTAAACTGGCTTCGGTGCCGTCACCCTGTTCTCTCTCTCACGTACTAACCGCACACACACACGACCCCTCACAAACATACCCGCACACACATTTGGTGAACAGATAACTTTGTCCCTAAGTTATCGTACCAGCGGAGACGCGTGTTAAATGGGCAGACGCCATTAATCAGTCTCTCCACCCACATTCGCGGCCACATTCTCTGGCCGGAAACCTCGCGTGACGCACTCTTCACGAGAGCCACGCCCGCCATTTTGTGCACTCCTTCTCTCCTTACACACACACACACACACACACACACACACACACACACACACACCCATTCACACACACATCTTCCCTCTTCTCATGTATTATAGGCTTATCTGTTACCATATCTAATCATGTCACTGTTTAGTTTGTAGTTGGAATTCGGAAGTTTATTGACTGCATTGTATTGATTAGTGATAATTGATATTACTGCATCAATAAATTTTTTATACTTTAAAGAGAAGCATTTTGGTATTGTTCTGCATGCACCTGTGCCGAGGGCTGGCAGGGGATGTCAGTGCTCGAATTCAAGCCTTCATTGTTCCCCTTTGGAATGTCGATGTTCTCCAGACATCGACTTTCCTAAGGGAACAATCTTATATTGAGACTGCTATACTGTCTGGTTTTTAGTCCCTGATTTTGATAATTGATAGTTATCTTTGATGATTGTTGATTTTAATCAGTGTTCTATTGATTTTAATAATTAATAATTATCCTTGATAATTATTATTTATTGCTAATAACCAAACCCGCTCCTGAATGAAGCCCCAACAGCGTGCTAACTATTCAAGTGAGATAAAATCTCTTTCTAACCCTATCTGTGTAAAGGTAAATCCAATATTACAAATTCATTGCCATGACAATGCAATGCAGGTTAACCCTGTAAGCAATTTTATCACACTAAAATGATGTTTACATGTGTTATGTTTATGTTTTGTGGCTATAATTTTGAAACAGTGTGTATTTAAATGTTTATGCCCTGACCCCATTCACTTTCATTGTATTTTCCTTACTGTAACCATTTTTTTTTTTTTTAAACGAGGGACAATTCTAAATAATTTACTGTGCTAATCGACATTATGCCACAAATGTAGTCTATTCAGCTTGACTTGTATTGAACCTGGAATATTCCTTTAAAACTTTATTAAAACAAACTATAGAAATGTGTATGGTATGTCCTTAGACGTGTGTTTGTGTGTGTTTGTTTACAGGTTCTCCACAAAGTCATGGCTCTCCCAGACATGTCAGGTGTGCCAGAAAAACATGATCTTTGGGGTGAAATGTAAACACTGCAGGTGGGTTACTACAGGTGTTTAGGAGACCACACCCACTAACTGCTGATATCTCCTCAAAGTCATCTATGTAAAAATCACACACTCAGCAGCATCTTTTGCTACTTTAGGTTAAAGTGTCATAACAAATGCACTAAAGAAGCTCCCTCCTGCAGAATCTCTTTCCTGCCAGGTAAGTTCCTCTCATCAAATTGCTCAGAATATAAAAGTCTCAAATGTCTTCTCCAAACAGATGCGTTGTTATAATGTTTTTAATTTTCATCTCACAGTCACAAAAATTCGTAGGACTGAGTCTGTACCCTCAGACATCAACAATCCCGTGGACCGTCCACCGGAGGCACCGCAGTTTGGGACGCTACCAAAGGCAATAACAAAGAAGGTGATTATGCATATATTTTTAGAATGGTATACAACAATAGATCTTGTACTATTTTTGCTGTATGCAGTATGTATTTCCTGTGTGACAGATTAAACTGAAGCAATATTTTCTGTGATTTTCAACATCTCTTGCTTGACTTATTTAATTGGACTGACAAAACTTGAGACATTTTTAACAAAACTGGATTAAAAATGCAAAATAAATATATTTATTTCTAAGATGCTAACTCATCTTGGGCTTAGTGAGATCATGTGACAACAATGTAGCATACTCTAGTTTAAAATACGTATTGTTACATACTGCATACTTTTTCACATACTGTTTATGCATGCAGTATACAGTATGTACTCTAGTATTCCAGTCCGAACATAGCAAAAGTCTTAATAGAATATTCTTTTAATAGAGCACTAAAAGCACCAATCTGATTTTTTTTTCTGGCAGGATCAGCCACCAGCATTGAATCAACTGGACTCCAGCAGTAATCCGTCCTCCACCACTTCCTCTACACCTTCCTCTCCCGCCCCCTTCCAGCAGAGCAACCCCCCTAGTGTAACTCCGCCCCCAAACCCCTCCCCAAAGGGTCACCGTGACAACCGTTTCAACTTTCCAGGTAAGCACCTGAACACATACACATACTGAGATAAACCTAAAAGTGAACAAGTACTACACTGATTAACACGTTTAAATAACATGCACACCTGGGGCCTGGGTAGCTCAGTGGTAAAATACGCTGGCTACCACCCCTGGAGTTCGCTAGTTCGAATCCCAGGGCGTGCTGAGTGACTCAAGCCAGGTCTCCTAAGCAACCAAAATTGGCCCAGTTGCTAGGGAGGGTAGAGTCACATGGGGTAACCTCCTCGTGGTTGCTATAATGTGGTTTGTTCTCAGTGGGGCGCATGGTGAATTGAGCGCGGATGCCGCGGTGGATGGCGTGAAGCCTCCACACGCGCTATGTCTCCGTGGCAACGCGCTCAACAAGCCACGTGATAAGATGCGCGGGTTGACTGTCTCAGACGCGGAGGCAACTGGGATTCGTCCTCCACAACCGGATTGAGGCGAATCACTATGCGACCACCAGGACTTAGAGTGCATTGGGAATTGGGCATTCCAAATTGGGAGAAAAAGGGGAAAAATCCCCCCCCCCCCAAAATAAAAAAATAACATGCACACCTGCACTCATCCTGGGCAAAATAACACAAATAAGCTCCCTTTCAAAACCTAGTGAGATACTTTGCTGCCTATTACCTACAAAGGGAGCTGCCTTCCAAGAAAGTTGAGCCCTTCAGCCAAAGAAGCTATCTTAGAAGGTAGCATAATTATGCATTCGATATAATAAGCAGCCTTCCTTTTGGAAAAGCTTTTGCTTCAGAAGCACATACATGATGCCTTAAAATATAGTCTTGGTAGGCAGCTCACTTGTTTTTGGAACATATAGCTATAGACATATAGCTATAGACATTTCATCGCTCCATCTGTTTGTAACACTCTGACTCAACATAAATCATGTATATCAGCATAGCATCCTTGAGACCTCACCTCTAACTCAAGACTGTCTCTCTTTCTGCTTCCTGCCTGTCTTCCTCTTTTCCTGTCTACCTTCACAAAGCTGCCTGTTATTTCCAGCACAGACAGCAGTTTATCTTCCCTGGTGAGTAAAACTCAAAATGCTGAATTTTATTTAGTCATTGCAATGATCTCCAGGTCCAGCAACAGATGTCTTTTCCTAAAGTACTCCGTGATCGGTCCTGACTCAAATGTACAAATCTGAGTATCGCAATGTCTTAAAGTATTGTGTTTTGCATGCTGGCTTGGTTTAGATTTGCTTTAGAGTTGATATGCCTCCTGCTGGTGATTTGTGACACTGCATATTAGCTTGAACCTTAGAAATTCTTTATCAGTTCATCAGCTAGTAGACAGAAAAGCTATTACCTGCATTCAGAGAGTGCATACTGACTTTACCAAATGATAATTGGAAATGTGATTTGATCATTATTTTTTTTAATCTTTTTCACAGATGTGTGCAGTTCAAGCCTCCTTCATTCTGATGGACTCCCAGATACAGTGTAAGTAACAACTGTTCATCTCTGAAAATGGGTAGTTGACAGGAAGTTGACATGCTCATGGTGTTTTCATGACCTCATATTAATTGAAAGACTTTTGAAGGAATATTTGTACCTTCAAAAATGTATTTGTCTCACTGCTGGGCCATTTAAAATGAATTAGTAAAGACGATTGAAAATGGTGAAAAACTAAAATAAATGGTGACCTAATATTTCTTTTTTTTGGGGGGGATTTTCTCACCTTTTCTCCCCAATTTGGCATGCCCAATTCCCAATGCGCTCTAAGTCCTTGTGGTGGCATAGTGACTTGCCTCAGTCCGGGTGGCAGAGGACGAATCTCAGTTGCCTCCGCGTCTGAGACCGTCAGTCCACGCATCTTATCACGTGGCTTGTTGAGCGTGTTACCGCGGAGACGTAGCGTGTGTGGAGGCCTCACACTATTCTCTGCGGCATCCACGCACAACTCACCACATGCCCCACCAAGAGCGTGAACCACATTATAGCGACCACAAGGAGGTTAACCCAACATGACTCTACCCACCCAAGCAACCAGGCCAATTGGTTGCTTAGGAAGCCTGACTGGAGTCACTCAGGACGCCCTGGATTCGAACTTGCGACTCCAGGTGTGGTAATCAGCGTCTTTACTCGCTGAGATACCCAGGCCCCCAGTGGTGACCTAATATATAAATTTTCCCAACATTCATACAAATTCCGACCTAAAATGTAATAAAAGTTTATGGCATGCATACTACTTCTGTGTTCTGTTGTGAGAGTGATTTGGTTGAATGGTTCTGTCTTTGTACAGCAACGAGATCGACCCATCTGTGGAGGAAATGCACGCAGAACAGGATCAGGAAGAAGATAGAGAGGTGAGATGTGGGTGGAAAAAATTAGTGTCTGATTTAATAATAGTAAAAAAATAAGCTAAAGTCACTTTACAGATTAAAATCAAAATATAGCAACACATGATAGAACTATAAAATGTATATAACATTTTCAACTGCATTTAACTTGACACAGCGACCTAAAAACGCTGTGTTTATGATGTGACGCAAACAAACCCTAACACATTCTTAGAAAAGCCCTTGTAATATATCTATCTCGGACAGATTGATGATGCAATTGCAAATGGATTGCTGTGGACTGTAGGCCAATGGTAGACTTATGTTAAATCATATAGAACTAAACAATATTTTGCATTCTAATACATATCAATGCTTTACACGTCTGCTATAATAATGTAATGCATTTAAATGATCTAAATAATTATTTTTATAATATATATATATATATATATATATATATATATATATATATATATATATAATTATTCATATATAACTATTTATAATTATTTAATCATTATATATTAAATTGTTATTTTAAGGGGCTTTCTCATATTTATATGTGATTAATTTGATTATTTTTGATTACTGTATTGGCATATCATGTAATTAATTAGATTTTTTATACATGTTTAAATAATTCAATGTTTATAACTTTTTCAAAATGTTTAGGTATTTGGTTTAAGTTTGTTCTGTTACAGTTTGACAAGTTTTTGTAATTTTGCACATTATCGTCAACTAAAATATATTATTCTCATCAACTTGATCAGAGTAAAATTGACTTGAATATGATGAAATATAAATTTAAAGGACATATTTATTAAAAGACAAAAATTTTGACTAAAATAAAAAAATGTGTACAAATTAACACTGACTCTCTCTGGTAGGAGCTAGAGGAGGAAGAGGAGGAAATAGAGGCAGAAGAGGAAGAAGATGTAGCAGTAGAGGAGGAAGATGAAGAGGAAGAGCTTGAGGAGGACGAAGAAGAGGATATGGAAGAACTGAATGCCAGCTCAGAGGGAGAGTGTGAAGGAGATGAGCTGGATGATCTGCCCAGTACACGAGGAGGAACCCATTGGAAAGGGCCGATCTCCCGTAAGGCCAGTCAGACCAGTGTGTACCTGCAGGAGTGGGACATTCCCTTCGAGCAACTTGACCTGGGAGAGCTTATCGGTAAGGGCCGCTGGGGTCGGGTTCATCGTGGCCGCTGGCACGGAGAGGTGGCCATCCGACTCTTGGAGATCGATGGAAACAATCAGGACCATCTGAAGCTTTTTAAGAAGGAGGTGATGAACTACAGACAGACACGTCATGAGAATGTCGTCCTCTTCATGGGAGCATGCATGGCGCCTCCTCATCTCGCCATCATCACTAGGTAACATGTTAAACATCTTCACCTGTGTTTGAAGTAGTGGTCAAATGAGATGGGTTATCAGTCACCAATGCAGATGCCGCAATCTACAGAGCAGAGTGGATGATGGCTAATATAAATGATATAATACAAGGTGATGATATCAAATGAGGCATACACAAAGCTAACAGTTGACTAATATGGGTTTTAGTGTCTAGACACCAGTGATGCTGATGCCCAATGTAATGATGATATTCACCGATCAGCCACAACATTAAAATCACCTGCCTAATATCATGTAGGTCCCCCTCGTGCTGCCAAAATAGCTCTGACCCGTCGAGGTATGGACTCCACAAGACCTCTGAAGGTGTCCTGTGGTATCTGGCACCAAGACGTTAGCAGCAGATCCTTTAAGTCCTGTAAGTTGCGAGGTGGGGCCTCCATGGATCGGACTTGTTGGTGAAGCACATCCCACAGATGCTCAATCGGATTGAGATCTGGGGAATTTGGAGGCCAAGTCAACACCTTGAACTCTTTGTCATGTTACTCAAACCATTCCTGAACAATTTTTGCAGTGTGGCAGGGCGCATTATCCTGCTGAAAGAGGCCACTGCCATCAGGGAATACCGTTGCCATGAAGGGGTGTACGTGGTCTGCAACAATCTTTAGGTAGGTGGTTTGTGTCAAAGTAACATCCACATGAATGCCAGGACCCAATGTTTCCCAGCAGAACATTGCCCAGAGCATCACACTGCCTCCACCGGCCTGCCTTCTTCCCATAGTGCATCCTGCTGCCATCTCTTCCCCAGGTAAACAATGCACATGCATCCGGCCGTCCACATGATCTAAAAGAAAACGTGATTCATCAGACCAGGCCACCTTCTTCCATTGCTCTATGGTCCAGTTCTGATGCTCACATACCCATTGTAGGCGCTTTCGGCGGTGGACATGGGCACTCTGACTGGTCTGCGGCTACGCAGCCCCATACGCAGCAAGCAGCAATGCACTGTGTGTTCTGACACCTTTCTATCATGGCCAGCATTACGTTTTTCAGCAATTTGTGCTACAATAGCTCTTCTGTGGGATCAGACCAGACGGGCTGTCCTTTGCTCCCCACACACATTGTGAGCCTTGGGTGCCCATGACCCTGTCGCCGGTTCACCAGTTGTCCTTCCTTGGACCACTTTTAGTAGGTACTAACCACTGCATACAGGGAACACCCCACAGGACCAGCCGTTTTGGAGATGCTCTGACCCAGTCGTCTAACCATCACAATTTTGCCCTTGTCAAAGTCGCTCAGATCCTTATGCTTGCAATTTTACCTGCTTCCAACACATGAAATTCAAGAACTGACTGTTCACTTGCTGCCTAATATATCCCATCCCTCAATCCCATCAAATCACTGCCAACCATGTTAAAATAAAATTATACATTATAAATTCTGATTCTATGAACTGATTACATTGTTCCATGTCTTCCAAACATGTTGAGTAGTACAAACATCATCTGCTGCCTGAAACTAAACTTTTGATTGGAAGTTTGGATTGAATGAATTTATCTGCATAGAGAGCTATAGGATGCTCCCTTGCTCCCTGTTTAGTGAATGGCTTAACCTCAAGTGTGCTGTCTGTCTGCACTGGTCTCAGAACAGTTTAAAATGCACCTTATTTTCATCCCAACTTCATATAAAGCTTCTGAAAGCAACATTTCAGCTTTTAGATGAACCCATTGATTCTCAATGTGATAATGCACAGTAAATAGAGGATTTCTATGGAACAAATGCGATAAAGTACATATTAGTGTACATTGTGTTGAGCAGCGTGGCGTTTCACGATTAATCGCTCAAATTTTAAAAATGGCATATCGGATTAAACTAGAGACTAACAGATTTCAATGTAAAAACTTAATTAGGTTTCATACCAGATGTAGTTTTGTTGGCGTTTCTCCCAATGACAAACTCCACTGTAAACGGCACCATGTTTTTTGATCACATGTCTCCGTGTGTCAAACGTTTAACCCTTTACTGACAGCACAGAGTCTCCTGAACTGAGATCAGTCAGTTTAAATTCATTTAAATTATGCATTGTGTATAGCTAAGCCAAAATACAATATCCACGCATGTGGACACAGGGTCACATGAGGAATTGTGAGTGTGGCCAAGTGGGTATGGTTATGGGATGATGCAGTTAAACGTAAAAATTCCAAATATTGGCAAGTTAATTGGCCTAGACGAGATATCAATTGACCAATAGCCTGTACTAGTCAGTTTCGAATGTTCCACAGTTTTGAAATCTTTCTTGATAGACAGTAGCTACTTTCAGCTGCCCATTGTCAACAAATGGTCTTTGAAAAGCACATCTATAATATATCAACTCTATTCCCCACAGCTTCTGCAAAGGCCGGACATTGTACTCTGTTGTCAGAGACACGAAAAACACACTGGACATCAATAAGACACGACAGATCGCACAGGAGATTGTTAAGGTAATGATTTTGTGTTTAAAGCTTGTGTTTTATACCTGTGCAGTTGCCAAAAACTGAAGCACGTCTTCTGTTCTCTGGGTTCCTCAGGGTATGGGCTACCTTCATGCTAAGGGCATTGTTCACAAGGACCTGAAGTCTAAAAATGTCTTTCATGACACAAACAAAGTGGTCATCACTGATTTTGGCCTGTTTGGAATCTCTGGAGTGGTTCAGGAGGGAAGGTAATTTACTGCATTGGTCTTGGAGTTGTTTCTGTAGCTGTATGTCAATCAATTAACTGTATGTGTATATCAGTCTATTAACTGTGTGTCTCTTCAGACGAGAAAATGAACTGAAACTTCCTCATGGGTGGATCTGTTATCTGGCTCCTGAAATTGTACGCAAGATGAGTCCTGGAAACAACGAGGACCAACTTCCGTTTTCTAATGCTGCTGATGTTTATGCCTTTGGGTAAGTAGCAAAATAATCCTGTAATCTTTACTTTATCTATAAATAAAATGTCTAATAGCCCAAAAAGTATGTATGTTGAACAGAAGGGTCTTGACCCGCTGCCTTTCGCTCATCTCTTTTAGCACCATCTGGTACGAGCTGCAGGCACGAGACTGGCCCATCATCAGTCAGCCCGTAGAGGCTACCATCTGGCAGGTGGGCAGTGGAGAGGGCATCAGGAGGGTGCTGGCAGAGATCAACTTGGGTAAAGAGGTCACGGTGAGTGCCTTTTAAGTCTATTTATTACTTGTCATCTGCTCAGTGGGGGGTGGGGGGAGGCAGATGACAAGAAATAAAGTGGAAGTGCGTACATGCACATGCTTCATTCCCCATCCCGACTCCTCCCCTCATCTGCATATAATTGCTATATGTATCTTGCATAATACTGCATTTAATGGTACAAGAAACTACAGAAGATAATATACACACTGAAGCCTACATGTTGCATGTGAATAGATGCTGCTGCTAAAAATAATTTCTTAATCTTTGTCTTATTATGGGAAGCTTGTTTACAGAGCATATATCTTGTCTTATTGAAGTGTCTTATTCTCACACCATTGGGAAATCATTTTTGATTGTATTAAGTATAAACCTAACTTATGCAATTTTGCTTTTCAGGTAATCATCATTTTTAGGATGTTTTTATAGATCCTTCAAGTTCGATTTTTATTTTTTTTTTATGTAAGCAGAACAAAAATAGTGATAAAGAAAAGTATTTTTGCAGTGTAAAACACTATCTGACATATCAGATCGCAGCCTTTTTTTAAATAAATAAAATGTGCGTAAATAAAAATACGTTTATACATCAGGCCCCAGGTATATGAAAAAGACACCTAAAACATTGAATTATTTTGTAATAATTGGAAGGTAATCAATCCCTGTCTATAATCTTGTGTTTGTGTTGACTGCTAGTCTTCTGTTTGTGCCACAGGAGATTCTGTCTGCCTGCTGGTCATATGAAGCCCGCAATCGGCCCACTTTCACCCAGGTTGCTGACATGCTGGAGAAATTGCCCAAACTCAACCGACGACTGTCTCACCCTGGGCACTTCTGGAAGTCTGCAGAGTACGTATCCTAGAACCCGGCATAGTTTACAAAGCTTTACATGCTGAAGAAATGACAGAAGAGATGACCTCAGAGACACCACTGTGTATCACACACTGCGAGGGAATTTCACCATCTTCAGTCGTTCAGTTCAATATCTGTATTAGCAGTACCTGTCTGATGTGCACATGAGCACTGTGCTTTCTGCCAGTGATGAGCTTTTGAAAAGAAAAAAATAATTCCAAACGTATCTGTGATGTTTTAAGGTTTTACTATTATTGTTTTGAGAAGTTTCCCTTCGTCTGAGAAGTACTAGTTGATCTTCTCACGATCCCATTTTTAGTTTAGTTGTTAAAGGAATATTTCACCCAAAAAAGGACAATTCTGTCATCATTTACTTACCATCATGTCATTCCAAACCTGAATGTCTTTCTTTTTTACATGGTACTCAAGAAGGCAGAATGTTGGGTACTGACAGCCTCAGTCACCATTCACTTTCATTGTATAGATAAAGATGCAAAGTCAATGGTGACTGAGGCTATCATTCTGCCTAACATCTCCTTTTGTGTTCGATGGAAGAAATAAAGTCATACTGGTTTGAAACAATATGAGTGGAAGTAAATGATGACAGAATTTTCATGTTTGGGTAAACTATTCCTTTAAATTATACAGTAAATGTTTATGATGTCTTAGTTTTCTCTTAAAGGAATGTTCTAGGTTCAATATAGATAGTTAAATTTTGTCTCGTCCCTCCTTTTGTAAAAACAAACCAAAATTGTGTTTACAGTAATGCACCTTCAATGAAAGTCTATGGGGCAAGGCATTCCGGAGCATTTAGAGCCCATCTGTACACAAATGCTAGTTATTTAAGCTGTAAAGTTTGTCCTTTTTGGCAGTGGTTACATGTTACAGACTTACTGTGGCGGTGACAAACCTCAGTACTGAGGAGGGTGATAGAGTTACCTTCAAACATTTGTTATTTTTCTGGTAAGTTTCTATAAATATTTTGACTTAACTTATTTGTTCAGAAATATTCTCTTCAAACTGTTACTCCGCCATGACAGTAGTTGACTTGAAAGAAAAAAATCACAGTATAAACGGACAGTTCACACCAATGTCTGCTATAGCGCCCCTTGTGGCAACATTGAGAATGCAACGCATACTTGCGTTTTGTTATGAATTGCGGTCTGACAAATTTCGGAACGCAACAACCTACAAAATCGAGCTTGTGACCCTTGAAACGTCTGTGCACACATACTTGCGTAAAGTATGTTTTGACCTTAACTTGGTTCCTGTTCACAAGGTTCCCGTAGCTCAACTGGTATATCATGGTGCTAGCAATGGCAAGATCATGGGTTTGATTCCCAGGGAACACAAAAACTTATACAATGTATACCTTGAATGCACTGTAAGTCACTTTGGATAAAAGCTTCTGCCCAATGCATAAATGTAACTTTTGAACCTGGAACATTCCTTTAGTCTCCTTTTCAAAATGTACTGCTAATTGTAACAGATTCTTTCTTACTGCTAATTTCCTGTTCTGAAAACTTTTATTCCTTGTGTCAGAACTTAGAACTAAGCATTAGCAACCTAATCTCTCCTTTTTCTCTCATTCTCTTCTGTCTATCATTTATTTTTTATTTTTGTAGGTTGTAGCTGTGTGCCTGAAACATGTGCAGTGCAAAACACACAAACCCTGGCTCTGCCTTGCATGCCTGCCCTCCTCTGGACTTACAAACTAACCATCACCTGCTCTTCCATCTCTGACTTTCTATGGGTCTCTGGGTGGTGGTGGAGTGGAGGATTGTTGCGGTGATGCGTTAAATAAAACGCTTTGCCTTAATTATTCTTTATTGATTTCCTTTACTGGAGTGTGCGACTGGTTCTCTCTTCCTCTCCTGCTCCTTTTTGTGCGGTCACGTGATGCGTTTCCTGTTGGATTCGCAGGATTCAATGACACTAAGGTGAAGATGTATGCTAAGCTCCTCTGCTTTTCCTCTTTTTCTCCTTTTCTCTCCCTCTTTCGTGGGTTTGGTGCCTCTTAGTCCTGCGTGACATAAGCTGATTCTGTCTCTGACTGGACCGTCTGGTTTATGCTGACATACCTATAGTTGTCACTTCCTCCACAGTGTCCGATAGTAGATGTTTTCATTTCACAAATGATAATATTCTCAGTGGAGATATATTTAGCTGTGAGGGTCTCTTGAATATGGTCAGACCTTAAAACAGAAAGCTTTCTGAACATTTAAGGGAGTGCACTCAAAAATGAAAATTCAGTCATCATATACTCAGCCTTAGAAGGAAGAAAGTCATACAGGTTTGAAATGACATGAGGGTGAGAAAATCATGACAGAATGTTCATTTCTGGGTGTACTATATAAGGACAACTTTGCCCCTTTAGGGTTATAATATCTGATGCAGATTGCAAATATGCGTCAAAGAGAAGTGTGTGTCTTCTCACCTGACTATATGTCCTTTTAATATCAAGGATGTTAAAAGCAGTTCGCATTGCACGTGTTAGAGAGCGCTAGATGAACCCAGCAGAACAGTGTTCCATAAGTTGTGTAAACACGAACTCTCATGTGTGTTTGTGTGTAATGTGCGTGTTTGTAATGTTTTGTATGTGGATGGGTGTGTGTTTGTTCTGTAAAAGACTGGACTTTGTGGTTTGAAAATATATTGATGACATGTACATTTTTTTATGTATAAATATGGTTTATTTATTGTACAGTCAATGAACAGAATTCTTTTAATATTTATATGGACATTTTACATATATCTATCTATCTATCTATCTATCTATCTATCTATATATATATATATGTACATCATGACATTTTTTAATAGGTATTGCTGTCCTATTGCAGATGTAAATATACTTTATATTTTTTCATGTAAGCAAAAAGAAAAAAACTGTAAAACAAAGTTTTTTTAGAATGGGTCGATACATGTTCTGTACAGTCATATTTTTGTATTGCATGTGACTACTGTACACATTGTCTGTTCTCATCCTTGAAAGACAATAAAACCAAGCTTGTCACGTGACTGTTGTTAGATCCATACATGCTAGTCATTTTTTTACAAGAACACAAATATTGGGATTTGCAGAGACTTGTGATGTGATGTCAGAGGTGATCTTTGGAAGTTTCTTCCTTTTGTTAATTCTGTCTGTCTTTCTGTCTGTCTATCAGTCAATCTATCTATCTATCTATCTATATCTGTCTGTCTGTCTGTCTGTCATTCTTTCCTATCTATCTACAGTTGAAGTCAGAAGTATACATACACTTAGAAACTCATAGAAAACAAATTTTTTAACAACTCCGCAGATTTCATATGAGCAAACTATAGTTTTGGCAAGCCGTTTATGACATCTACTTTGTGTATGACACAAGTAATTTTTCCAACAATTGTTTACAGACAGATTGCTTCACTTTTAATTGACTATATCACAATTCCAGTGGGTCAGAAGTTTACATACACTAAGTTAACTGTGCCTTTAAGCAACCAGAAAACGAAATCAAGCCTTTAGGCAATTAGCCAATTAGCTTCTGATAGGCTAATTTGAGTCAATTGGAGGTGTACCTGTGGATGTATTTTAAGGCCTACCTTCAAACTCAGTGTCTCTTTGCTTCAGAAGACATCAGATTTTTTTTTTTTTTGTGGACCTCCACAAGTCTGGTTAATCCTTGGGAGCAATTTCCAAACAGCTGAAGGTACCACGTTCATCTGTACAAACAATGGTATGCAAGTATAAACACCACGGGACCACGCAGCCATCATACCGCTCAGGAAGCAGACACATTCTGTCTCCTAGAGATGAACGTAGTTTGGTGCAAAAAGTGCAAATCAATCCCAGAACAACAGCAAAGGACCTTGTGAAGATGCTGGAGGAAACAGATAGACAAGTATCTATATCCACAGTAAAATTAGTCCTATATTGATATAACCTGAAAGGCTGCTCAGCAAGGAAGAAGCCACTGCTTCAAAACCATCATAAAAAGCCAGACTACAGTTTGCACGTGTACATGGGGACAAAGATCTTACTTTTTGGAGAAATGTCCTTTGGTCTGGTAAAACAAAATTTGAACTGTTTGGCCATAATGACCATCGTTATATTTGGAGGAAAAAGAGTAAGTCTTGCAAGCCGAAATCACCATCCCAACCGTGAAGCATGGGGGTGGCAGCATCATGTTGTGAGGGTGCTTTGCTGCAGGAGGGACTGGTGCACTTCACAAAATAGATGGCATCATGAGGAATGAAAATTATGTGGATATATTGATGCAACATCAGCCAGGAAGTTAAAGCTTGGTCGCAAATGGGCTTCCAAATGGACAATGACCCCAAGCATCCCTCCAAAGTTGTGGCAAAATGGCTTAAGGACAATAAAGTCAAGAGATTGGAGTGGCTATCAGTCCGATAGAAAATTTGTGGGCAGAACTGAAAAAGCATGTGCGAGCAAAGAGGCCTACAAACCTGACTCAGTTACATCAGTTCTGTCTGGAGGAATGGGCCAAAATTCTGGCAACTTATTGTGAGAAGTTTGTGGAAGGCTACCCAAAAAGTTTGACCCAAGTTAAACAATTTAAAGGCAATGCTACCAAATACTAACAAAGTGTATGGAAACTTCTGACCCACTGGGAATGTGATGGAAGAAATAAAAGCTGAAATAAATAATTATTTCTACTATTATTCTGACATTTCACAATCTTAAACTAGTGATCCTAACTGACTTCAACTCACTCTATCTATCTATCTATCTATCTATCTATCTAATCTGTCTGTCTGTCAGTAAATTTGGTCTCTCTCAGTGGTTATTACTGTAATAAACTCTAGGGGGCAGTATTAATCTGTCTCACTGCAGGAAGCCCATTAATTATTGGTTAAGGTGTCAGGTGTACCAAAACATAGGTATTATGTCACTGTGCACAACTTCTGTAGCAAAGTGAAGCCCTTAAAAGCATGTGTTCCTTTTAAAGGTAGTTTTGAAACTTTCAAAAACCAAAGTATTATTTCTATAAGCAAATTTGGACGGACCAAATTTAATATTCTTTCAATTCAGCCATTGAAAAACCCATCTTGGTCAACCACTAATCAGAATACTGGGGGGCCAAATCCCCCTTAAAGGAATATTCCAGGTTCAATTCAAGTTAAGCTCAATCGATAGCATTTGTGGTATAATGCTGATAACCACAAAAAATTTCAACACATCCCTCCTTTTCATTAAAAAAAGCAAAAATCTAATTTACAGTGAGGCACTTACAATGGAAGTGAATGGGGCCAATTTAAACTTGGAGAGTTTAAAGGAAGAAATGTGAAGCTTATAATTTTTATAAAAGCACTTACATTAATTCTTCTGTTAAAACTCATGTTTTATTTGAGTTGTAAAGTAATTTTAGGGTTTTAGGGTTTGTTGACAATACATAACATGACGTTAAATTTGGCGATTTTATCAGACTAAAATCATGTTTACACACATATTGTTTTACATCTTGTGGCTATACTTTTGAAACAGTGAGTATTTGAATGTTTATGGATTGGCCCCATTCACTTTCATTGTAAATGCCTCACTGTAACTTCAATTTTTGCTTTTGTTTAAAGAAAAGGAGGTGCAAGTCAAAATTATTTTTTGTAGTAATCAACATTATACCACAAATGCTGTCGACTGAGCTCAACTTGTATTGAACCCGGAATAATCCTTTGAAGTCTATGGTTGTCACAACCCTGCTCTTTTTATATACTGAAAACAATACTCAGTAAAAAAATGTTTTTATAAAGCTCATCATTAAAACTTGTTTTTGTTTCATTTAATCTTGTAACAGTAAATAAACAGCTAAAACAAACCTGTAATTCCAACAGTTTGAGGACAGTAGGCCATATTTTAATGAATAACATCAGCAACTCCTTAGTCTCTTGAGAAACTTTCCATTCCCTGTTTCCAAAGCAGAGTTTTGAGCTGAAGAGTTGACCACAAAGGTTTGCTTTGTGTCTCAGAGGCAGCTTCTGATTTCTCTGTGTCTGAGAGCATTCACTGTTCTGCCTCAACCATGCTGTTTCCAGCATCTCTTTGAATTTTACTCCAACAGCGCCTCACTCTGCCTGCAACAAGCTGTTCTTTCTTCTGCTCTCTCTCTCTCTCTCTCTCTCTCTCTCTCTCTCTCTCTCTCTCTCTCTCTCTCTCTTACCAGATTCATGAATCTGTTTCTCTTACAGAATGTGTCTGGAAAATGAGTAAATGGACAAGACATTTATCAACAGAAGAGTTTGCATGAGCTATTGGACAGAGGGTTGATCATCCACACAGTGCAAAAAGTTCAGTCCTATAAAATGATTTTGTTTTAGATTATTTAATTATTAACATACTGCAGATGAACAATGTGTAAATTATAAAGATTTAAGAGAAAATAAAGTTTTATAAATCATTTCTTCAGTGAAGTTTTAATACTACAGATCAGTGAATACATGAAGTTTGCATGTTTGCAAATAATCTAAAAATCACTGGTCTGGTTGTTTTCGATTTCTTTCTTTTTTAGGAATATGAGTGCATGTGTACTATTCTCATTTGTGTTACATTAAGTATTTTTGTCTATTTTAGATCAGGCTATGTAAAAGGATTGTTATCTTTAGGGCTAAAAAAAATTCTCAATATAAATATGTGTCAACAATCCAATAATTGTTTTGTAAATATAGCAGCTGATAAGTTTGATTACAGAAAAAATACAAATAGATCATATTAAACATATATATAGAAAAAATATATAATTAAAGAAAAAAAAATGCCTATCTGAAAATATTTAAGAGGCTTTATTGGCATGTTAAAAAGCATTTACCATGGCCAAAGCTTTAATATTATATAAAAACACAATATGTTGCATATGGAATTTAGTTTAAATTAATAAAATAATAACAAAAAATAAAATTATATATATATATATAAAAAGAATTAATAATACAAAAGATGAAATTCATTTGCAGCTTTTATACTATTGGAAAACAAATTTTCCTCTCTCTGCCTCTGTCTCTATTTCAATTTCAGAATACGTTATTGGCAACAATTTTTACAGACAATATTGCCAAAGCATCCATACAAATAACAAAAACATTGACAGAAAAAGGGTGTCAGTAATGGTAAACTAAATAGATAAATAAATAAAAATAAAAATATAAACAATAATATAGGCTACAATATAGAATAAAATAAAAAAAACATTGAAATTAAATTGAATAAAAGAAACAATTATAATAATATGAATAATTATATTATTATTAATAATAATAATATAGGAATACAATATAGAGTAAAATTAAATGGAATAGGATAAACATTAATTGTAATAATAATATAAGTTAAATAAAAACACTGAAATGAAACTGAATATGATAAATATTATTATTAATAATAATAAATAATAATAATTTAGGGATATATTATAGAGTACAATAAAATACATTGAAATAAAATAAAATAAAATAAACATTAATAGTAATAATAATATAAGCTGCAATATAGAATAAAATAAAAACACTGAAATGAAATTGAATACGATAAACATTATTAATAATAATAAATAATAATAATAATTTAGGGATATATTATAGAGTACAATAAAATACATTGAAATAAAATGTAATAAAATGAACATTAATAGTAATATTAATATAAGCTGCAATATAGAATAAAATAAAAAACATTGAAGTGAAATTGAATACAATAAACATTATTAATAATAATAACAAATAATAATAATAATAATTTAGGGCTATATTATAGAGTACAATAAAATTCATTGAAATAAAATGGAATAAAATAAACATTAATAGTAATAATAATATAAGCTGCAATATAGAATAAAATAAAAACACTGAAATGAAATTGAATACGATGAACATTATTATTAATAATAATAAATAATAATAATAATAATTTAGGGATATATTATAGAGTACAATAAAATTAATTGAAATAAAATGGAATAAAATAAACATTAATAGTAATAATAATATAAGCTGTAATATAGAATAAAATAACACTGAAATGAAATTGAATACAATAAACATTATTATTATTAATAATAATAAATAATAATAATAATTTAGGGCTATATTATAGAGTACAATAAAATACACTGAAATAAAATGGAATAAAATAAACATTAAATCTCTCTCATTCTCTTTTCCTCGCTTGCTCTGGCATGCGCATGCGCACTCGTGCTCTCATCTCCTCGGACATATCCACCGCTGCTGTGTTGCTGCTGCTGCTGCTGCTTCGCTGGATCGGAGGATTAAAACTTCCGGCACTGTCATGGTGGCATGCTCCTGTTTCTGACACTGTGCAGAATGAATACCTAGCGGCACGTATCGAGGACCGCAGGGGTCAGACGACGGTAAAGACATCCTCTCCTCTCTCGCTTCATCATCATCGTCAGCGCAGCGACGGCGGAGGAGCAGTCGTGAGCGTCCATGGCGGCGCAGAAGCCAGTGGAGTGGGTCCAGGCCGTCATCAGCCGATTCGACGAGCAGGTCAGAGCACATCTAAACATCTTCGAACATCTCGTCTGCACGGATGCACTCTGACCTGCTCAGATACCCAGCGGCTGCGTGCAGGGCACATTGCATCCGTGCAACAGCTGCTCTTCCTCTTTTGGTTCTGTCGTATTTATGTCCAAATCAATATTAAATGCACAACAGCAATGAAAGCTTCCCAAGTAGGACATGCTCCTTTATAGATCTTAAAACAACATTTATATCAAACAACCAGTGCCCTTTGACCTTAGGGGTAGGGTTAGGGTAAAGGTAAGAGCTATTGGTGAGAAATTAATTTCATGGTTAGTATGATTCTACCCAAGGACAACAACATTCACTGTTGGTCCCAGGACCACATTCTTATCAAACAGTCTGTCCTTTTATTAACTAGGCAATTCTGTCATCACGCTGGCCTCCACACTGCATCTTTTTTTATACAATATAAGTGAATGGTGACTGAGATTAAACATTCTGCCTAATATCTCCTTTTGTGTTCCATGGAAGAAAGTCATATGGGCTTGGAACAACATGAGGGTGAGTAAATCATGACAGGATTTTCATTTTTGGGCAAACCATCCCTTTAAATACCCTTTAAGGTTCATGCAATGATGAATCTCCCTCTTTAATGTGGATCCAACCAGCCTGACCTGCAGCTGTCATTATGAAACTGGTTATTATTTACAAATTATAACCAGGCGAAATCTGTGCACGCAGAACTCTGTGGAAATATCCACAGATTTCTGCAGAATTGGAATGCCTGGAATTCAAAAAGTTCTACATGCCTCCTCCTGCCCCTTGTGTGTATGTTCTTTTAATGTCAGGAAGCGCGTCATTGTTTACAATAGAAACTTGCACAGAGCACGGACCAAGCGCCATTCACAAACCAAAACACTCCAAAACAATTTCAAAACAATATAAAATAAAATAAAAAATCATTTCCAAATAATAATAATAAAAAAAACAATGTAAACAATGACGCGCTTCCTGACTCCTCCTCCAATTTGGAATGCCCAATACCCAATGCACTCTAAGTCCTCGTGGTGGCGTAGTGACTCACCTCAATCAGGGTGGTGGAGGACGAATCTCAGTTGCCTCCGCGTCTGAGATGTCAATCTGCGCATCTTATCACGTGGCTTGTTGAGCGCGTTACCGCAGAGACATAGTGCGTGTGGAGGCTTCACGCTATTCTCCGCGGCATCCACACAGAACTCACCACACGCCCCACTGAGAGCAAACCACATTATAGCGACCACGAGGAGGTTACCCCATGTGACTCTACCCTCCCTAGCAACCGGGCCAATTTGGTTGCTTAGGAGACCTGGCTGGAGTCACTCAGCACGCCCTGGATTCGAACTCGCAACTCCAGGGGTGGCAGTCAGCGTCTTTACTCGCTGGGCTACCCAGGCCCTCTCGTAAAGTGATTATTATGGTTGTTTTGCATTTTTCATCCAATTTTATGTAAAAATGTCTTTCGGCAGTCTCATCAACAAAAAAGATAATGTCAACAAAGAGATCGTTGTGGGATACAGATTTTATAGTGCACATTTTTGGTAAATCCAGTAGGTCACCTGGGTATTTGCATGACAGTATGCATAGAGAATATTGTGCAGCCACTGAGCTTTTTTCCTGTCTTCCTTTCAGAGTTTGACATTTTGAGGGAAAATGAGCATTGTAAAGTTTAAAGAGAAAACAACTGATCTGGACACCAGGAGTCACAAGTATCTGCTGTTGGCTTTGGTGAAACTCATCCATGCAGGGTTAACTGATGTTACATGTGAGTGACGAGGTTTCGCTTTTTCTTTCTTGGGTTAAACAACATCATGATCATTATGAAGGTATGGTGCTGAATATTTATATCCCGTGTGTGTTTATGAATCAGAATCCATATAAACAGGGTCTGGAAGTCCATAGCAGCACAGCAGAGCTCATCCGGCCTGGTGCACCTTGTGCCTCTTTCTGACATGAGAGTCATTTCCCAGGAGGCTATGGATGTAAGACCATTGACTCTTGTCACTCTTTCTCTGTCTGTTTATCTTTCTCTCTGGTGAGTCTAGTTGGTTTGTTTGCAAGTTATTGATTAGAGTCTCTTTCTCAGGCTCTTTTGGTCCTACATCAACCTGAAAGCATCGAGCTATGGAACCCAGATGCTCCTATGGAAACGTTTTGTGATATAAGGTATCACAACAGAGAAGAACTCGACAGTTTCAGTCATGGTCAATCAGTACTGACAGACTTGAGACTCTGATTGGTTGATTGAGTGTTTGTTGTTGTTGTTGTTTTTTTTCAGTTCTCAGGTGTTGTGCTTCATTTGTAAGAAGCTGTTTGGTCATCAGTTGATCAACAGCACAGAGATTCTGAAGTGGCTACGAGATTCTCATCTACAGAAACAAATTTCTCATCAGGAACAAGGTGAGATGTCAAACTTAAAGAGTAGACAAAGGGATTATAAATCAATTTTGTGGATTCAGATCAACCATATTGCTTAACAGATGAAGCACATGGTGTGTGGAGAATTTTTGAGCCATGTACAAATTTAAATGGGAATATACAAACACACTGGTTACTGTGCAGTATATACTGTATAGAGTCTACTAATTATAAAAATAATATTTGAAACAATATGCAGTATCTGACCATAATCGTTTCAAACAGTGTCACATGACCTCACTGTGTGACATGTTTAATTAATGGAATGTTCTGGGTTCAGTACAAATTAAGCTCAATCGACAGCATTTAATGCTGCTGTAATGTTGATTACCACAAAAATGTATTTTGACTCATCCCTCGTTTATGTAAAAAAGCAAAAACCACGCTTACAGTAAGCACTTACGATGGAGCTGAATGGAGCCTGTCCATAAACACTAAAGTAAAAAAGTTCACCCAAAAATGACAATTCTCTCATCTTTTACTCTCAAACTCTCAAATCCATCTCAAACTTGCATGACTTCTTCTGGGGAATACAAACAAAGATATCACAAGTATAGACAAACACATTGTGCTGAAGCTAACAACACACAAACAGTTATAATCTTTCATGTCTTTGTTGAACACATCCCATTAAACATTCACAGTGCTGTGGAAAAAGTAAGTGAACCCTTGGATTTAATAACTGGTCGATCCTCCTTTGGCAGCAGTAACTTCAACCAAATGTTTCCAGTAGCTTCGGATTAGACCTGCACATCTTTCAGAAGGAATTTGGGCCATTCTTCCTTATAGAACTGCTTTAACTCAGCCATATTCTAAGGATGTCTGGTGTGAACGACAAAACATTTTCCCAGTAGCGTTGTGGATTGTCACTGTCAAGGTGGTCTTTGGCAAACTTCAGGCACATAGCAATATTTTTTGTTGGAAAGCAGTGGCTTCCTTCATGGTTTCCTGCCATGGACACCATGCCTGTTTTATGTTTCTGTATGGTAGACTCATGAACAGAGATGTTAAACAGTTCCAATTATTCCTTCAAGTCTTCAGCTGTCACTCTTGTTTTTTTTTTCTTTTGCGTGGCATGGTCCACGACAGCAGATGCTTCTTGTGAATAGCAAACTCAAAATGTTTGAGTGCTTTTTATAAGTCAAAGTAGCTCTAACCCAAACCTCCAATCTTGTTTCATTAATTGAATGCCAGGTTTGCCAGCTCCTGACTCTAATTAGCTTTTGTTGACGTCATTAGCCTAGGGGTTCACATACTTTTTCCAACCTATACTGTGAATGTTTGAATGATTTGAATGAATGACATTCAGTATCTACAAGAACAATACAATAATGTGTGTTATTAGTAAAAGCAGATTGTGTTTGTTCTAGGGCTGCACCTAGAAATAATGTTTTTTGAAATGATTCTTTTTCCGATTAGTCGATTAATCGAACGACTAATTTGCAGATTATTCTAAAGACTTTTTATCATTATTACTTGATTAATATAACAATTAACCCAAAATAAATATACAAAACTTGTCTCATTAATATTTCAATATTTTATTAAATCTTCTCTTAAACAGAAACAAAGTGTGCACTGCAGGGCATTATTCTGCAACATAAAACAGTGTTACTATGAATGCAAACTTTAATACAGTGAAAAAGACACTGGCTTTTATATATAAATAAATAAATATTTCCAACATTCTTTTGAATGTCCATGTACTAAAATAAAATATTTGATGCCATGAGTGTACCTTCATTTACTATTGATATTATTTTGAATGGCCATGGAAAATGAAGCAATGTGATAACAATTTTACCTGGTCGCAAAAAGTAGTCCGTTAATTTACCTGATGAACTTTCACCTTTTGCTGACCCTTTATGATTCGTAGAGCTAATGTGTGCTTCTAAATCACTTGCACCTTTATTAGCAACTGACACATAAGTGCCAGCTTTACATGTCATACATTCTGCTTCCCACGGATCTCGTCCTGGATGAAAGCACGGGAATTTTTTTGCAGATCTTCTGTAAATTTGCACTTTTGTTAGGGCATTGTTTCCACTCAGCTCTCATTTGCTGCTACTGTCAAGCAACTGTTTGATGCCGAACACAACAGCGCTTTGCGTGTTCACGGAGATATTGACAGGCAGGAATTTGGCCAATAGTCGCTGCAAGCCTCTTATAATCAACCAATTGGCAACTAAAGCCGAATTTTCGCAAATTTAGAAATCCCGGCCGGATGCTTTTTTAAGGTCCGATAAAGAGGACATGTCCAGGAAAAAGAGGACGTATGGTCACCCTACGTTAGCAGAGGTGCAGAAATTACTTTTAACATGGGGGCGATGAGGAAACATTTAGAAAATCAATTTTAAGTGACTGCTACTAACAGAAACACATGTTGTAATACTAATATGTCATGCTTGGGTGGGGACAAAAAGTAAACAGGACTTATGGTGCTGTCTTGCTGCCGTCTTGACAAAGCGTTCTGGGATGCTTTCGCTTCAAGTGTTTGTTCATGGCGGTTGTACTGCTGTGATAAGCCATTTCCAATTTGCATAGCTTACACAGCACCACATTGTTGGGTCTCTGGCTAAAATACTCCCACGCTTTAGATGGCCGTAGGTGAGTTCTTCGGGGGAATCCATACTTAAACCGGGCGCTGCCATTTTAATTACTCCATTGCGATGCGCCGACGCATGTTATGCAAATCGACGTATTTCTGTAATTGATGACGTCGATCGATTTTATTCTGTAAATATATTATTTTCTGTGGCAGTCAAATGTTGATTGTTGCTACAAATGCTTCCAGTTCAGCTTAATTTGGATTGAACCTGGAACATTCCTTTAAGAGAGTGGCATTAAGTTATCATCTTTGATATAAAGATGGTTATTTTGCATTTTTTATTTGGTGTAATTGGTGATCTGATCAAATGACATAACAAGATAGATGATAAAAATCACATTCATATCTGATTCATTAATTGGACTGGAAATAGAAAGTAATGTTGTCTTGCATTGTGTAATATAGTTGCAGTGAGGTCTGGTTATATACTGTGCATTTTGGCAAATGAGGTATGTCATCTGGGTATTCCATGTGTAGAGAAAACAGCCATAGGCCCTGTCCCAATACCCACACTTGCAGTCTTGGCCACTTGAGTGCGCTTGCACGCGACAGGAAGTAAGTGTTCAAGACTGTCCCATGTCTAAAACATGCCAAAGCTCAGTGCACTTAACCCACACTAAATCCACACTAGTGCGAATACCGCTTCGGAGCGGTCTTTTAGGCTAAGTGTATCCCAGAGTTCATGATGATCAGGAGCCACACCCCTCCTACCCGAGCGATCGGTGTGTTTTCGCCATGATGACGTCAAGGCAAGTTTTTCAACATAAGTTATTTATTATAATCAGATAGTGAAACGTAAGTGAAGCATATATTTATTTTAGTATAAATGAAATTAATGCTTTTTATTTGTTGTATGAAATCACATACTGATAAGTTGTGTAAAGCAGTCTTTGGTCGTCTTATATAAATGACAAGCCAAAGCATATCATTTAAATGGTTTGTATAAGTAGCTATTGGATCACACAGGTTTATAGAATAAAGTTTTTATTTTGTTAAATTAAGTTTTATGCAGTGTATTGAGAAACAAAGTAGAAAGAAATTGCTTATTTCATATTTTACAGCAGTTATGGATGATGCAATTTTACAGTTAAACATTTTTTAATGTGCAAAGTATTGAAAAGCAAAATGAGTACAAATAATTCACTTTTACAATTATTTTCACACAATAAAAACATTCAAATTTCTTTTTTTTTTTTTTATACTGATTTCTACAGCACAATACACTTCCAATAACCAGTAGTGTATTAATAAATGAAAAGATGGGTAAAATTTTCAGTTTATTATTTTAAGTAGGCTATAACAGTCACTGCTACCAAAAACAATCAGTCTTCAGCTGAGTGAAAAGACAAAAAACAGCTGTCGCAACCAGCACCAACATCTTTTAAGTCTACGAGTGCCCCAACGTGCAATCAAAAGTCATACACACACTCGCAGTCTTCACATCTACTTGCACACTAGTGGCCAAACACCGGAAATACGTAAGACAAGTGGGTAAGTAGGCAAGAACATAACTGCAAGTGTTGGTATTGTGACAGGGCCATACTGTTCAGTAATGTGCTTGTGTGAACAGTCCATTTTTATTTGTTTTTCTACAGGAATGTGCCTCTGCAGGCAGCAACATAGCCATCTGCAGGCAGGCCCAGGCCAAGCTGGAGGTGTGTCTCTACATGTTCTTGTGGAGTCCAAATATTGAGGCAGTTCTAGTGGCCATGTCCTGTTTTCGGTACCTGTGTGAGAAGGCGGATATCCACTGCAGCGCAGAAGACATCCCTGTGCAATCCCTCCTGCCCAATTACAACACCTTTATAGAGTTTTCCACCGTCAGTAATATGATAATCACAGGTCTGTCTGATAAACCTGTCAGAACGCACTGATTCACACACATGCCACTAAAAGGGAGCACGCCTTCTTATTTTGTGTGTTTGTGATTTTCTTTTTTCTTAGGTCGTTCGGCTCTACAGAAGAGAGTAATGGCTTTGCTCCGGAGGACTGAGCTGCCTACTCCAGGAAACAGGAGGTTAGAGGTCACACATTTACACCTCTCCTACCATTAGACAGTTGTAGAGTCATCTGTGCAGCTCTCTCTGTCTGTATATGAACTCACTTCCTTCCTGCCTTCAGAATAGAGATTTTCTACCATTGTATTATTTAACATCACTGTTTTGAATCAGGTACTTAAAGCCACTGAATATGTAAAACTTGATTTGTTTTCCAGTCGTCGTGGTTGGATTACAGTTCAGTATTTGTGTGCTGTTTACATCAGGTATGAGTAAAAATTAACTTTATTTTGTTGTCTAATGTAATGAAAATGCATGTATGATGGCATTTAACTGCTCTGTGTTGTCTTTCTAGGCCTGGGAGGACACGCATGCTAAATGGGAACATGCGACCAAATTAGTCACCCGAAAACTAAACTGGAGGATGGTCAGATCGGAACCAGCTACACTCACCACCTGTAATGGGACACATATATTAATCCTTAAAAAGAATGTCATATGTTACAATGTCTTGGACATACATACACAACCTATCAAAAGTTTGGATGCACATACTCATTCTTTATTTCGACTATATTCCACATTTTAGACATTTTTATGTAACTTGATCCATCAGGTTAGATGTGTGCTATATTGCCCAACCTTAATATTTCCTTGAAAAAATAACATTCATTGTGACTATTCAGATGGAAAGCCCTGTTATTATCGGGCATTATAATTTAACATTTATCTACTTTTTTTTTTTTCCTCTCAATTCAAATACGTTTTGCTATGGACACGTTAAACAAACACGTTTGTCCAAGTGCAGACATGTTGATGACCCCTAAGCATAAACCTTTAGATCAAAAGGATTTTAAAATCAAAAATCTTAAATGTAGTCAGGTGCGTCCAAATTGTTGATTGGTGGTGTATAAAAATCGGAGAAAATATTGGCTGTTTACATTTATAAACGCATAATGGAATGGGTCAATATGACAGGCTTCCTGTGTGCACTGGGTGGCGTGTGTTCGCAGCAGAGGAACATGTCTGCTCTCACCACCTACAGTCCTCCCATGGGCACCTTGAATGATCGTAAGGGAACCATGGTGTACATGGCCTCATGTGAGGGGAACCCAGAGACGCCCCTGAGCAGGTTCCTGGACCATTTGTTGTCGCTGATGGTGTGCAGTCACGAGAAAGGCCATCAGATCCGCACTAACGTCAAAGACTTGGTCAGGCTGGCTCTCAGTCCAGCACTCTACCCAATTCTTTTCAACAAACTTAAGAACAGCATCAGCAGATTCTTTGATCCCCAGGGACCGGTGAGTCAGCTCTTTACAATTTATTCATACAATATATTTAAGCCAGAGTTAAAGAAATAGTTCACCCAAAACTTTAAGTGAATGAAAAATTATTTACTAACGCTCATGTCGTTTCAAACCCGTATGACTTTCTTTCTTCCATGGACCACAAATGGTGAATTTTTGAAGAATATTCTGGTTGCTCTTTTCCTTGGAATGTAGGTGAATGGAGACTGGGTCTGTCAAGCTCCAAAATGGCAAAAAGCACTATAAAAGTATCTTAAAAATGGTCCATACGACTTGTTTGCTGGTCTTCTAAGTCTTCTGAAGCCATTCGATAGCTTTGTTTGAGGAACACACTGTAAGTGAAGTTGTTATTTTTAGGTGAATAATTATATTATATTATAATAATTATATTAATTATATTAATATTCTGGGTTAAGCTCAATTGGCAGCATTTGTGGCATAATACTGATTACCAAAAAATTATTTTGACTTTTCTTGAGTTCCAGTGAGGCACTTACAATGGAAGTGAACGGGGCCAATCTGTAAGTGTTAAAATATTCACTGTTTCAAAAGTATTGCTGCAAGACGTAACAATATGTGTGTTAACATGATATTAGTATGATAAAATCATTTAACCTCTATGTAAAGTCTGTGTAAAGTTATATCCAATTGTACAACTTTGTTGCCATGACGACCCAACACTGTAAACCCTAAAACAAACGGAAAAGCGATGCTTTAAACAACTTTACAGCTCAAATTATAGTATACACACGTTTTAACAGAAGAATTAATGTAAGTACTTCTATAAAATTATAAGCTTCACATTTCTGCTTTTTAAACCCTCCAAAAACTGGCCCCATTCACTCCCATTGTAAGTGCCTCACTGCAACCTCGATTGTTGCTTCTTTTAAAGAAAAGGAGGGACAAGTCCAAATTCATTTTTGTAGTACATTTACATTTATTCATTTGGCAGACACTTTTATCCAAAGGGACTTACAAAAGAGGAATAATACATATTAGGGAGACTGTAGTACAAAAAGTGCTGCATTACAAAGTTTAAATTACATCTGAATAGTACTATCCAAGACAGATTAGAGTGCAACAACAACAATTATATATATATATATATATATATATATATATATATATATATATATATATATATATATATATATATATATATATTATAATTTTTTTGTTTTTGTTTTTTTTGTGTATGGTCAAGTGCTCATAGAAAAGATGTGTCTTTAGCCATTTTTTGAAGACGGAGAGTGAGTCGGAGTCACGGATGGAGTTGGGAAGGACCTGGTCAGGTTGAGCAAATTGATTTGTGACTCTGTGGCACTTTCAAAACATTCCTCTATTTGTTTGAGCGGACAGTTCAGCCTGACACGGTAACATGTGTGACCAAATAATAGTGTGAGTTAGGCGTGGGGCCACCTATTTGTGTGACCAATGGCATGAGTTTGGGGCGGGACTCTCTGTTGGACAACCAATGGAAGATGTTGGCGGAGTTTTCTAGAATCTTTGAAAATGGTGTTTATATTTGCAATTCTGTTTTGTGGCACTAGTGATACAGAAATTACACACTTCAGCTTTAAACACCTTACTATATAATCTACCTGATAATCTAATAATAATCTACATTTAGTGAATAGTTTCTCACACATACAGTATGAATAAAACCCTCTTCTGTGAATCTGCTGGTCTCTTGCAGGACTGGGCTATAATAAGGACCTGCAGACCAGGGCCACATTTATGGAAGTCCTCACTAAGATCCTTCAGCAGGGGACGGAGTTTGACACTCTGGCTCAGACTGCTTTGGCCGATCACTTTGAGAGACTTGTGGAACTTGTCAAAATGATGGGGGATCAGGGAGAGTTGCCCATAGCCATGGCGCTGGCCAGTGTGGTGCCTTGTTCCCAGTGGGTGGGTACATTTATGCAAATCATCTGCGTAAAGCTACCCTTTACTATAAAGTGCTCCAACCACTTCATGTACAGACCCTATTCAAACTTTGTTGAAACTTTGTTTCTTGATTTTTGACTTTTATAATGCATATGTTATACTTTTAAAGGAATTTAACATTAAAATCTCTCATTGACTCTCAAAATCTGCCAGCAATTATATAATTGTAATATTTGCATACTAAACTATGATTGGTCTATGATTTCTTATTATGTATCTTTATTCAGCTATTATTTATCTATTGACTGCATGTCTATATTAATCTATTTATGTATCTATATCGACTGTATATTACATATCAGTCTCTCTAATCTTAAAGCTTATTTTTTGCCGTCTTTGCAAGCACTATAATTTCCTTGACGAATTAATAAATGAAAAGATGGGTAACATTTTCAGTTTATTATTTCAAGTAGGCTATAACAGTCACTGCTACCAAAAACAATCAGTCTTCAGCTGAGTGAAAAGACAAAAATGTTGGAGATTCGGATTCTTTGTGCATATCGCCAACTACTGGGCAGGGAGGAGAATTTATAGTAAAAAAGGGCTTAAATATTGATCTGTTTCTCACCCACACCTGTCATATCGCTTCTGAAGATATAGATTTATCCACTGGAGTCTTACGAGGTACTTTTATGCTGTCTTAACAGGGTTCCCACGCGTTCTGGAAAATAATCATTGGTCTTGGAAAATATTCAAGTATAATGAAACGGTTTGACTGTGTCAACAAGGTTTGTGCTACACATACAAAAGCAACGATCGTAACGTCATATACACACATTTGTACCGTTTTGTCACTGCCGGATGCTGTGCATTGTGAATCAACACAACGGTTGACTGTCATGAATGAAGCCATGTCACGTACATTCATTGACGATTTAGAAATAAATATATTATGTCTGTTGTTATATATTAGGACATACTGTATATGTGTGTGTGTGTGTGTGTGTGTGTGTATATATATATATATATATATATGTATATATATATATAACTATGCTATATGTATTATGTAACTATGTAATGTATGTTTGGTTGTGTTGTTTCTGGAGACTGGAGAGATTTTGGAGGAGAACCAGCGTAATCTCTTATGGATAACCAATCATTTCTTTCAAGTCATTATCAACTCTTCAGGTGTGTTCCCCCCTCAGCTCGCAGTGTCTGTCACTGTCTCTTTCAGGTGAGGCTGAATGAACCTGCACAAGTGCTTCCTCTAAGCACACAGAGAACCCAATGTGTGGAGTTTGTTCTGGCCGTTCCTGTGGACATCTGTATTCATGTGTTCCTATGAGAGATTGTATCACTAATGTCAAATATGTATCAGTTTATATGACACTGTGGAGATTAGTTTACATGAAACTAACAAAAAATTAGTTTTTCATGAAAACATTGAATATTTAATAGTTGCAATAAAAACTGTAAAAGAGGTTTATTTCAAATTCATATTTGACATCAGTCCTTGTGTGTGTGTGTGTATGTGTATGTGTATGTGTGTGTGTTGTGATGTTTTTTTTCCTTCACATTTTCACTGTAAGGGAAAATCTGTATTAGGCATAAAGCATTTAAATGGTAAAATTTAAATTAAAAAAAAGAAAAACCCACAAAGCTTACAGTTCTACACACTTATTTGTAACTGCTATCAAAGCGTTACCAAAAATATTTATATATTTGCCTTTTATATTGAAACAGCATGTATTGAAAACTTTTATTAATATGCAATTACGATATAGACAAACGAATTAAAGAAGGTGCAAGAAGCAGAGGATGTATAGAATTGTGCGAATATCAGGCATTTGGATTCTGCTGAAATCATTTGGTGCCAATTCTGTGTGCGGGTCTGGTTATTAGGGAGTGTGTGTATGTGTGTGTTAGCTCATGCCGTGACTTGCTTATGCTCATTCCTGTCCTGTAGGCTACTTGTCACTCTCCTGTCTAAAGCATCTGCGAAAGAGAGAAAGGAAATGAGAAAAGCAGTAAGTGTGAATGACAGGAGAATCTGTATAATCTGAGGCTCCTGTGCATCTCTGGCCTGCGTTACTATCATCACATCAAATCATATCTACAAATTTTCTGACTTTTGGCACGATAAAGCTTTCTCTGAATGAGCATCAGCACCTGGAAAAAAACAATCAGTTTGCCCCAGACACCATCTTTGCATGAGCCCTGGTTTCAAGATCGAAGGTTGTTTATGGAGGCAATGATTGCAGTGGTGGATTGTGAGTAATGCAGACTTCCCCCCTTTCTAAGTGCTAGAACGTTTTCATGCCCAATGGTTATCTAAATCTTTATTCTGAATTAAATACATTTCTTAGAACATCATTTTAAATGCTTTTTCTTTCCTGTCTTCTTCTCTAATGCTCTTTAAGGTTGCTATTAAGGACCTCTGCCATCATTAAACTGTTTAGCTGCTTAAAACAGCTGTCTACACTTATATTCTTAAACCTTGAATGCCATTTCATTCAGATAGTTCCCTCACAGAACTTCAGATTATGGTTAGTATTCTGTAACTATGGTTAGGTTGTTTTAGAAGCTAACCTCTAGTGTGGTTTAGTTGGTGAACATAGGTTTAAGGAAAGTTATTTCAATCAGCAGGCAAAAGAGGTTTTATTCCTCATGGGGAACTATCATAATGAATTGGTACCTTGTTACTTCAGCTATAAACCCCTTTTTAGTCCTGCTTCTGTGGTGAGTCAACGTTTCCCTCAGAACAGTATTGGAGCTGTAGGTTGTGCCACGTTCTTGCGTTTTGTGAACCCAGCTATAGTGTCTCCATATGAAGCTGGAATTCTCGACAAAAAGCCTCCACCTAGGATAGAAAGAGGCCTCAAACTCATGTGAGCTCATAACAGGGTGAATCACACAAAAACATGTCTGTGAGAAGAGAATATTTTGCATAAAGGAAATGAAGCCATTTTCGGATCATTAAGATATTTTGCATTGTGACATTATTTCCATGTCAACGAAGCACTTCCGCCCAATTCTTGTTGCTGTAATCCATCTGAACGTTTTACTTGAGTTTTGTCATTCTCATTATGTTGAATGATGAGTCTCATTACTGTAATACAGTAATTTCTTGTCATAGTACAGTATAAATTACTGTAATTCTTTGTTTTGTTTTTTTGCTAAAATCAGCATACACTTTAAGACAAGAATTGCTATCGTGATATATAAATACTTCCCAATTTGAGATGTTATTTACTTCCCATTAGGGTATTAGTGAGATTTTTCCGCATTATAATAATGAGAATTTAGGGGGGAAATGTGCTTTATTGTCATGAAATTAAATGTCACAATGCAATAATAGGCATCATGTATTTTGTATAAAGAAAACTATCTTATTTTTTCCTTTTGGGGAAAAATATGACCCAAACATGTTTGACAAAGTTCGTGAAAACGAGGTCCACTGGCAGGTAGTCCAGCTGTTCAAACATCATGACCAGATAATGACCACATAGAACCTCCTAAAACCATGTAAAACCTGATATCTTCTATCTCAAGCTGGAATTAACCCAGGGTTTTAATTTGATCTATTTTCTTTCCTGTCCACAGATTCTGCAGAGTATTGCAAACCGTGTTTTGTTCACAAAAGAAGAGCATATGAGGCCATTTAACGACTTTGTGAAGGGTAATTTTGATGCAGCTAGAAGGTAAGAAATCAGTGTTGTGCATCATATTTTCAGGAATTGGATCCTGTCACCAGCAAACTTGAGGTTTCCTTCTAGATTTTTTCTGGACATCGCCTCTGACTGCCCAGTGAGTGACTCTCTTAATCACAGCCTGTCTTTTATTAGTGATGGCAATGTTTTGGCCCTGCACAGACTGCTGTGGACAACCAGGAGAAAATCGGCCAGTATTTGTCTAGTAACAGGTGAGAGAATGGTGTTATCGTCCAGCTCATGGGGTCACTATCAAAGCAAATTTGATTGCTTATTCAAAAACAATTTGGGTTATTCCTGGGGGTGGGCATTTGCAATATATGGGATTTTTGTCATCCAAATCTCTACATTTGACTGGAAACTGAATTGACATTTCACTTTCCCGCTACATGAGTTCTTTTCACTCTAGTCTGATTGTTTCAGCAAGATGCTGCTTACTGGGTGTGGTGTTTAGGTAGGTCATATACAGTGCTTTTGGCCGTATATGTATAGTGTATTTCAGGAAAAAAGTCCAGTTATTTACATAAACCAGATATAAAAATGTCAGGAATGCATTCATAGTTTGTCAAATGGTTTCAGATACGCACTCTATCATTTTCCTTATCACTTCAGGGACCATAAAGCTGTAGGAAGTAGACCTTTTGAAAGATGGCCACCTTGCTTGCTTACCTGGGTTCTCCAGAACACAAACCTGTGGCCAATACTCATTGGTCCAGTCTAAATCTTACCAGCTTCAAATTTGAGGAGTTCATGACCAGGTAAAAATGCAGACTGCTAAAGCAACTTGTATCTGGTTTACAGCTAGAAACTGAACTGTGCTTCTGTGATGACTTGTTAACCCTTAAATGCATTGGAATTTCACCAAACACTCTTACTCTTATTCCGGTCTATTGAGACCGGGCACATATATCTATCACAAATGGATCTGCAAAATGCCCAGATAGTGTCAAATTTTCTAAATATTTTCAAGATGCTTAGAAAATAATAGAATAAAATATATTTTGATATTTTATTTTGCATATGTCAAAGAGAAAATGCATCAAAATGTAAAACAGGATTCAATACTTTCACAACTGGCCATCAAAAACGTATTGAGCTACACATAACACATGAGCTACACAAGCTACACATAAGTATTTTCTCAGGCACTTATTGAGTCTAAATAGATGCACAACTTGCATAATTTCAGTAGTAGACTCAAATGACAATAGTCATATCATACTGTTCATGTGTTGTACTTGCTATAGTTTACTTCCATGTTGTTAATTCATCAAATAGCAATGTCAAATGTAAATCAAGTCGATCACTAAAACAACAGTACCACCTTGAGAAAGAAATAACATGTATAATATGTATGTGTACACGCATATGGAATACTGATAAATCATCATTGTTGTTAATTCATTGTTGCACCGAAAATCAACGTGAAATAGTATTTCTTTGGATGAATATAGTACCAATTCCTCTTGTAATAAACAATGACATATATATCGTGTGATAGTAAACTTATATCAGAAGAAGAATCAGAATCAGCTTTATTGCCAGGTATGCTTACACATACAAGGAATTTGTCTTGGTGACAGGAGCTTCCAGTGCACAACAATAAAATACAGCAACAAAATAGAGATAATAATAAAATAAATAAAATAAAGTATATATAGAATACACAATAAGACAAAAAAAAAAAACACACACACACATATATATACACACACACACACACACACACACACAGAGTATATACACACAGTGCAAATACAAATCTGTTATATACAGTGCAAGAGAATGTAATGGGAGAAGAGGTTGGATGTGTTGGATAAATATAAAAAAAAGACTAAACTGTGTATTGCACATTAATTATTGCTCAGTGGGGCAGTTTTAACTGTTCATGAGATGGATAGCCTGAGGGAAAAAACTATTCCTGTGCCTGACGGTTCTGGTGCTCAGAGCTCTGTAGCATCGGCCAGAAGGCGACAGTTCAAAATGATAGTGGATATGGATATGAAATGGTCATAAAAATATAATTTATGGAAGTGCAAAAACGACACTATTACCAGTGTTGGGGGTAACGCAAAAAAAGTAATGTGCGTTACGTAATCAGATTACTTTTTTGAGTAATGAGTAAAGTAATGCAATATTTTTTATTTTAGACCTGAGTTACTTTTTAAATAAAGTAACGTGTTGTTTTGTACATCTCTACTGTCTCTGTATTGCGAGAAATCAGGAGTAAAAGTGTGCAAACTTCGGGGAGGAGACGTAGTGCATGATGGGCATTGTAGTTCTGTAGAGTGTGAGGCCAGAGACTATTTAGCAGATAGAGATGAGTCACTTCTATTTAAATGATTGGGAGAAATTGGAACGCCCATCCAAGAAGCTCTAGCACCCAACAGTCAATGGATGTAGAATGGAAGTCCCGCCTTACAGGTAAAAGAGCCAATCACCTAGATACAGACATTGCCTGTCAATCAACTCGCTAAGGCGCATGCGCATTTTGTGTTTTAGAGTAATATGAGGTCAACATTCGGTTGAGTGAAACATGGTTGATTACAGTGTTAATACACACTGCATTAAAAAAAATCAGTAAACGTGTTTAGGCAGAGGGATTATAAGACTAGTCTTCCACTGGACACGACATGATACACAGGGTGAAATACTCGCTCAATTCACTGACTGATGCAGCCGAACTGCTCCATGTTACAGCTCCCCGTAATTGGGAGAATGGGATGAGAAAAGCTGACTCTGGATCAGTGGCTCCAAGCAACGTTCTACATCGACTGTGTACGCAGAGGTTTCTACATTTTTGTTTTATAATAAACAAGTAGTTTGATTCATGAAACAAACAATTTTTATGACATTTTGTTAGCATTAAAAACAATTCCATTCAAGTTGTATCAACGTGCTTTTGAAGTTGTGGCGTCTGTATGCACCGTGGATCAACTCAAAACAAGCGTTCAGCCGTGTACTGAGATGACTTAAGTGAAAAATATTCATTTATTCATCAGACTTACTCCTTGAACATGTTAAGACTGGCATTCCCCGCTGAATTTTATCCTGACATTTGAAAAACATCTCAAGTTGACTCTGACATTGTTGATGGGCACAGCACATGATGACATATATGATGCAGGTTCAAGTGCTGGACTTTGTTGCTTTAGGTAAGACAGTAGTTATTCTTCATTATTCATGTTGAATGCCATGTTGATGGAAAAACAAATCTTGCATATTCATGTTATTGATTCATTATAATAAATATGATGTGAAGTCCTACTTTCTAAATATCTGTTTGTTTAGTATGTTGTTTTGACGAGTGTTGTACAGTAGCTAGTGTGACCTGTAATGTCTCTTGTATGCAAATCATGGCTTATTTGTATGGAATGCATAGCACAGCAGAAGAGAAAGTGGCTGTTAGAAAAAAGTAACGCAAAGGTAACACAAAAGTAAAGTAACGCTTTACTTCCCATATAAAATATATTTTTAATTAAGTTACTTTTTAAGGAGTAACGCAATATTCTAACGAGTTACTTTTAAAAGTAACGTTACCCAACATTGACTATTACATACATGGAGTCTCTAATGACCCTGTACAATTTTGGTACTTAAACCATTATAAAACTTCTTTTTCTTTTTTTTTTTTTTTTCCATGTGTGGGTGTTACACTATTTATAAGAGAGATTGAGGAATACTAAAGAGGTGTGGGCACAACTCCAAAAAAGGATGATTTACAGGGGGTGAAATCAGATACCGGGTCACTAAAGACCCGAGGTATGTGTTTAAGGGTTAATATACACCCTAAATTGTTACCTTAAGGAGTTATTTCTACCTGATGTAACCTTTAAACCTTTTTTTTTTTTTTTTGCTGGGTGTAACCTAATGTATTAAGGTTGATTTAGTGATGTTAAATAATATTTTTGACTTGAATCAAACCAGTTAATTTAGATGTTACCACATGAAGCACATTTCTTAGGTTACATTTTTTTGTGTGTGTGTTTGTGCAGCACTTATGTTCTGTTGACCATAGCGATTCATTTGATAATGTAATTGTTATACCATCCTCTTCAAGTATCTTAGGATGTCAGAAAAAGATACAGAGCTATTTTTATTTGTCTTTAGACACCAGGTGCATGAAAAAGAAGAATTTAACGTGCTGAAGACCCTCAATATCTTTTACCAGGCTGGAACCTCCAAGAACGGAAATTCTGTTTTTTACTATGTGACTCACAGGTAAGGCTTCCCGACACCTGACCGACTGGCACTAACTGATTGCTGTATGTCTGTAGTAAAAGAGTTTGAAAAACACACAGAAGTTCTTCTTTTCCAGAGTTTCATTTCTACTCCAAACAACAAAAATACAGGTCCATAGATTTACCTTTAAGTATGTTTATTATATTTTACAAGTTTGGCAATAAATTAAATTAGATTCTAACGTGAACTTTTCAGGGGAGTTGAACTACAAATGGCTTACCAATAAACTCTAAATATTAAGATGGTTTAGGGGAAACTTTTTAACATCACTAAAATTACATCACCTTTAAGCAAAATACTTTATACATCATAAGATCAGTAAAATCTATAAATTTTAAAACATTTCTAAAAGAGTCTCTGAAGAGAACCTGATTTGCTTTCTGAAGAATCTTGCATGTCCATGATTGTCTACTCTACGTACAAAGCAAAAGGGGTCCAGAAGGTGACCGGATTGCTGCTAGGTCACTGTATCATCTGTAGTAAGCCAAAGGGCATGAACAGGGACAGAAGTTTAAAACCGCCATTGATAGAGGAAGTGGAGCTGTTGTTGAAGAGGATGATGAAGTGATACTTGTTCTCTTCTGTGCTGTTGGTGGAGTTGGATGAAGTGGTGTTCTTCGTGTTCTGGGTTGCACTGTAAGTCGAATTGAATGACGTGGTACTGTTAATTTGTTGAATTATGCTGTCGGTGTCATTGAATAATGTGGCACTGTTCATGTTCTGGATTGTGCTGTCGATGGAGTTCATAGTGGTATTGTTCAGCTGCATACTGTTTGGTTTGGATTGATACTTATTACCCCATATTTGAACTGGAATCCAACTGGACATCAAAATCAGCAGCAACACATAGTGGTCCACTCTTAGAGCCATTTCTCTGATCTGAGAAAAATTCAAACTAAAATCATGTTAATACAGAAGTACAAGAGTTCTTTAGGTTTATATTTTGTAGCTAGCTCCACTAGGGATGGGTCACTATCGTCACTAGTTCGGATGACTAGGTTATTTAAATTTTTTCCTTCAAAGTTTGTATGATAAAACCCTCTCGGAAAGCGTTTTTAACTTCATCCCCTTTAAAGCACCACTGCTATAGCCTTAGCTGTTTAGCTGATTGCGCTCTTGAGCTAAAAACAGTGAGATGAGCCACAGCAGTCAAAAAAGCCAGTCTAGTGCGTTAGAAAAAGTGGAAAAACAGATTTGTAAAACGCAAATACGGCCCATATATTTTCAGACTGATGTCTTTAAAAATATGTCTCAAGACATCAAGGCATTCTGTTCCATTTCATTGTGGTCCATCTAGCTGATTTTGAACCCAAGAACATATTTTATGTAATCGTCCCCTAAGAAATGAACCCAATCAAGAGTCAGGTGTAAAAACCAGCTTAGTTTTTCAAGGTTTTCTTAAGACTCATTAGTCAACTAGTTGATTTTGAAATCATGTACATTAATTTTGCACATCCATAAGTTCTGCAGTGGTATCTAACACATGTAGGAAAAAATCATTATTTTGAGGCGTTTGCATTAAGACCAACTCATAAAATTCTCTATATAAGGGGTTTCCATTTTTGTTTTCGTCCACTGAACCCCTGTGAACCCCTTTAAGTTAAGTAACATTTTCAAAAAGTATTCCACAGGTACTTACATTCAGTGTTCCCAATAACTGATGCTGTTTGTTTAATCTCTGTGAGTGGTGATGTGCAGTCTCTCTTAACACATGCTGATGCTTTTAATAATGACACTTGCGTAAGCAGTCACGTGATTTTGACTTTTTGGAAAAGGAGAGTCAACAATGGAAAGATCATGCTGAAAAGATTTTCTTTTGTTTAACAAATGTTTTCTTTTGTTTTGCATGATGTATAATGATACCATTTGAAAGACAGACTTGAGTTTGAGGCATTCAGAAGTAATCTTTTGCAACACACTGGACCTCTCTTGACTCCTCATTTTGGAGCTGAGATATCTGTCCTTAAAAGAGTGTGAAATTAAAGTTGAGCCAAATTACATTAACAGGAAGTATGAGATGCTTTTGTGATGCTTTTGTTCACTTTTATTTTAGTTATTAACATTCATTTAAATTTGTATAGAAGAAACAACAAAGACTCATGCATTTAAATTAATATAATGGTTTTAAAAAAAACCTTTGCATTTGCTTATCTGAAATGCTGTGGCACTCATGTCATTTAAACATGTAAGTATATTAACCTACTTCCACTGTGAAACTGTTGTGTTGGTTTTTTTTAGTACATTTTATGTTTTCATGAGATGTTAATGAGATTAACAGCTGATTCACACATACTCTGTGCCATATTAACAGATTACCGCCTTCACATTGCGAGCGGGAGCCATGAGCTGTAGCATCCCAGTCGCAAGGCAGTTAGCGGATGGTTTCGGCATTCAACCTATTTTTGCTCTTTGGCTTATGCTGAACTCTGGGTATAGTAGAAAACTTAAATAATCTGGAGAATTTAGGAAACACGCAAAAGCAAATGAAAAATATTTGAACCAAACCTACAATGCACTACAATTTATAGGTCTGCATACAAACAAACACAAAATAACTAAACTTAGGAAATAATAAATAAATAAATTGCTATGTATACTGTATATACAGAGACAGACCAATGGTATTAAAATGAATGGGAGAAACTGAAACGCTGTAGTGAAGGAAGTCCCGTCTTACAGGTAAAAGTGCACATGCGCATTAGTTGAACCAGCTTGAAAAATAGCGTTTATTTTAGCATGTTCTGAGCTAAAGAAACACAATTTATGATACTATTATTTTCAGATTTTACTGCTGATTTTAAATATGTTCTTTGATCGTAATCATGACCTGTACTTATATTCTGCTTGTTTACATACAAATGGCTACCCAGCCTTTGGAGCATTCTAAAGATGGCCGCTGAGTGGACTGACTTGCCTTGAAAGGGGCTTTGAAATATAGGCTTTACATTATTACAAGTATGCTGATAAACAAGTGCACGTGACTGCCTGCTGTTGCTGTAGGAACTTGGAGAAAACTTTTTAATCTGAGCACAGCTGCAGCTCTGTCTCGCAGGAGACGTGTCCACTTTGAAAACCCAATGGGACAGAATTGCTCATGCCCTGCTCACGGAGTATGTGTGAATTAGCCGTAATAAAGGGTTCCCACAGTCATGGAAAACCTGGAAATATTAGAATTGTGATTTCCAGGCCTGGAAAAGTCAGAAGGTAGTGTCATGGAAAAGTAATGGAAAAGTAATGGAAATTTCTGTAGTGAATATGTCTACCCGATAAAAAAAAAAAGTATTTTAAATTGCTCTTTGTGAGTGCAATCTCTATACAGTTATTTTTAAAAATCCTCATCCAGTAATCACAAATTACTAAAAAAAGTCACAGAAATTCATTAATAAAAGTTATGGGAACCCTGCTAATAACAGAATATGCAGAACATGTTATTATTTTGTTAGTGTCTTTGAAAAGTTTGATGAAGCAGTTTTGTAGAAGGACCCCTTGACATTCTTGGACCCTTCAGAAGCCTTGTGTCATGGCTATTAGGAGGAGCATACAGGAAATTGTTGTGTAGAATGAGCTTGAAGCCCTTCCTGAGCTTGTGTTTCTACCAAGGTTTTGATTGGCCCTCTTCACACTCCGGGTTCGGAGAGTGGTGGTCCTGCGGGTGGTTGAGATCATGATCTCACTGCTGGTGAAGAAGTTGCCTGTCGTGACTGGGACATCTCTAGTTGCATGGATGTTTGGATAAGGAACCCTTGAAGTCAAGGTAAAGAAGAGATTGTGCCTGAAAGACTCTTGCTCTTCTGGGCTATGGGAGGCCGTTTGGTCAATCCCAGTGTGATGTGTGTTTAAGAGTGTCGGATCTGACCAGAAGTGTGTGGTGACTGCTTGTATGGATGGATAGCTTTGCTCTTCTGTTCCAAAGACATATGGGGATAGTGTGTAGGTGCCAAAGTGCCAGCTCTCCTTCCTGGAGAGGTGAGCTTCCCCACAGGTGTGCCAGGTGTGGCAAGGGCAGCCCAACACTCGGGCGGAAGTGTGTTTGGTCCATTCCAAAAGGTGGCTGACATTGGCCATTTCTTCGCAAGCCCAGGGGTTGTCTCCTAGAGAGATGAGCTTCAGACTTTGGAGATGCTCGAACGCCCCTTCACTGACAGTGGTGAAACGGTTTGCATGCAGGTAGAATCGAACCAACCTGGCTAGCCGGATCAACGACCCTGGCAGAATCTTAACCAGAGTGTTGTGAGAGAGATCCACCACCTCCAGGTTTTGGGGCATGTTGGTTGGTACAGTCCAGAACTTGTTGTGACTGAGATTGAGAGCCTTCAGGTTGGGCAGCGTGTTGTTGATGAAGACTACACGCTCCAGTTTGTTGATGGAGAGGTCCAGCACTCTGAGGTTCCAATGGTACGCTGTGTCATCCTTGTTTAATACATGCAGACGGTTCCCAGAGACATTGATTTCCCACAGTGCCCGAGGCAGTGAGGCTGGGAAGTAAAGAAGTCGGTTGTAGGAGATGTCCAGGATACGCAGGTGTGTGAAGGAGCTTAGGTGGTGGTCCAGGTCAGATAGCCGATTATGAGTCAAGTTGAGGGACTGAATGTTTCTCTGCAGGCCCATAGGTAGGTGTCGAAGTCCCCTCCAGGAACAGTCAACTGTCCGATGGCTCTCACTACAAGAGCAAACAGTGGGACATTCTGTGTATACTTCTGTACACATAAACTGCATTAAGAGTAGGCAGGGCAATACAGCAGACAAATGCATCTTCAGGGTGTTCCTGTGGACAACAGCGAGGCAGAAGAAATGTTTGAATGACTTGCGTCTCTAATAGCATTACATGACTCAACACAGTTCATTCACACACAAGTGAGTCTGAAAATTGGTGGGTCTGATTATAGCAAGTAATGAGTCTGAACTATAGTGAATCAAATTATAGAGGGAGTGGATGAGTCTGGATTATAATGATGATGAAAGTGAGTCTGATGACACAAGGTCTGATAACTTTGGCAAATCTGGGGCTGTATTCACAAAGAGTTTTATCTTACCACTAGGAGTTCTCCAAAGAGTTCCTAGCTAGGAGTTTTTGCTTAAAACCTATTCACAAAACTGCTAAAAGCAAGTTTTTGTAGGAAATCTTAAGATAAGAGTAAGGCGGATTTGAACTGGTTGCTATGGATGACGCCATGTTTTATTAGCGCTCTCTTTTAAATCGCCCCAAGAGATTGGTAGACAGGGAACTGCTATTTGTCAGCTAAAACAGACAATGATATACAGGTGCATCTCAATAAATTAGAATGTCGTGGAAAATTTCATTTATTTCAGTAATTCAACTCAAATTGTGAAACTCGTGTATTAAATAAATTCAATGCACACAGACTGAAGTAGTTTAAGTCTTTGGTTCTTTTAATTGTGATGATTTTGGCTCACATTTAACAAAAACCCACCAATTCACTATCTCAAAAAATTAGAATATGGTGACATGCCAATCAGCTAATCAACTCAAAACACCTGCAAAGGTTTCCTGAGCCTTCAAAATGGTCTCTCAGTTTGGTTCACTAGGCTACACAATCATGGGGAAGACTGCTGATCTGACAGTTGTCCAGAAGACAATCACTGACACCCTTCACAAGGAGGGTAAGCCACAAACATTCATTGCCAAAGAAGCTGGCTGTTCACAGAGTGCTGTATCCAAGCATGTTAACAGAAAGTTGAGTGGAAGGAAAAAGTGTGGAAGAAAAAGATGCACAACCAACCGAGAGAACCGCAGCCTTATGATTGTCAAGCAAAATCGATTCAAGAATTTGGGTGAACTTCACAAGGAATGGACTGAGGCTGGGGTCAAGGCATCAAGAGCCACCACACACAGACATGTCAAGGAATTTGGCTACAGTTGTTGTATTCCTCTTGTTAAGCCACTCCTGAACCACAGACAACGTCAGAGGCGTCTTACCTGGGCTAAGGAGAAGAAGAACTGGACTGTTGCCCAGTGGTCCAAAGTCCTCTTTTCAGATGAGAGCAAGTTTTGTATTTCATTTTGAAACCAAGGTCCTAGAGTCTGGAGGAAGGGTGGAGAAGATCATAGCCCAAGTTGCTTGAAGTCCAGTGTTAAGTTTCCACAGTCTGTGATGATTTGGGGTGCAATGTCATCTGCTGGTGTTGGTCCATTGTATTTTTTGAAAACCAAAGTCACTGCACCCGTTTACCAAGAAATTTTGGAGCACTTCATGCTTCCTTCTGCTGACCAGCTTTTTAAAGATGCTGATTTCATTTTCCAGCAGGATTTGGCACCTGCCCACACTGCCAAAAGCACCAAAAGTTGGTTAAATGACCATGGTGTTGGTGTGCTTGACTGGCCAGCAAACTCACCAGACCTGAACCCCATAGAGAATCTATGGGGTATTGTCAAGAAGGAAAATGAGAAACAAGAGACCAAAAATGCAGATGAGCTGAAGGCCACTGTCAAAGAAACCTGGGCTTCCATACCACCTCAGCAGTGCCACAAACTGATCACCTCCATGCCACGCCAAATTGTGGCAGTAATTAAAGCAAAAGGAGCCCCTACCAAGTATTGAGTACATATACAGTAAATGAACATACTTTCCAGAAGGCCAACAATTCACTAAAAATGTTTTTTTTATTGGTCTTATGATGTATTCTAATTTTTTGAGATAGTGAATTGGTGGGTTTTTGTTAAATGTGAGCCAAAATCATCACAATTAAAAGAACCAAAGACTTAAACTACTTCAGTCTGTGTGCATTGAATTTATTTAATACACGAGTTTCACAATTTGAGTTGAATTACTGAAATAAATGAACTTTTGCATGACATTCTAATTTATTGAGATGCACCTGTATATATATATATATATATATATATATATATATATATATATATATATATATATATATATATTATACAGTATATGGATGGATGGATGGATAGATTGATGTTTTTTTCAGTTGATGAACATTTCTTCATCCAGTGTTAACATAATGAAATGAGCGTGCGTTCCGTCAACAGTATCAAAACACTGGTTAGCCCAGCGATTGCTGCGATTCCTTGTGAATGCCCCCTTTTTTCTCTCAAGCGAGCATGCATCCACAGGAAAAAATGCGCTATGAATTGTTGGACGATGTGTGGTCTGGAGAGGGCATATTATTTATAGTTTGATAGATTATTTTACTGATGGATGACAGAAATTCCCAATTCATCCGCGCTGCACAGTTTCCTTTTGATGTTGCCAGGGAATGCAGAGTTGTCAACCTTTATTTCTGGTGTAATTGGTTTGTTTCAGTTTGTGGGAGAGGTACCTGCATCTCTAACTAAGTTTACAATAATGAAAACACCTTCATGATTCAGGCAATACCTTTTTATATTAATGTCAACATTATAATATTTATAATATTACATTATTTAAATACATAGACTCAATTGTAATTCAGGCAATACCTCTTTAAACGGTCAATGTCATAATAATTTTCTAATAAATTGTTTTTAATGTGGATTGACAACAGCAGCCATGCTTCAGATCGTTTGTGAGTCACTCTTAGGGAGTCCTCAGGACGACTTCTAAGCTGTCGTGGGTTTAAGAGCTACTTTTAGCATTAAAATGCTTCATGAATTACTCTTAGATGAACATTTTATGAGTCCTAAAATTAGGAGTGTCATGGCCCAAATTTTTAAGCGTTTGTAACAGGTAAAGTACGGGCAAGGAGTAGGCGGGAACTGGCTGAACATTCAACAAACTTTTAATGCATAAGTGAACTTAAAGCAAAGTAAAACATAACGACACAGACACGCATGCAATGTGGCCACGTGTGTCTCTCTCTCTCAAACTGGCGTCTCCAGCTGCCCCTTATCTCGCTTTCCCGCTGATCAGCTGATTCAGCGCCGGCAGTGCTCCATCACGGCCCGGCTACGCCCTCCTCCTCGTCACACTCTGATTCAGGCCGGGGCGCCACCCCCATCTTCGTGGGGGAGATGCTGCCCTTCCGGCCGTCGTGTGACCCACCCCGCCTCCTGTGAACCTGGGGGGAGACACAAGGGGAGGTGTGGGGAGAAGGAAAGGGCGAGCAGAAACACAGAGAGAGAGAGAGGAGAGAGAGAAGAACTTGCTCTCCGGCTCCCAGATGCGCTGTCACCCGGTCCTCAACTGCTCCTCCACCCTCTGGCGGACGCTGGGGAGCTCGCACCTCCCCCGGCGGACGGCAGCGAGTCCTCTGGCCTCCCCCGGCAGACGGCAGCGAGTCTTCTGGCCCCTGGTGGACGGAACTGCTCCTCTCCTTCTCGGCAGACGGCCGTGGTTCCTCGGCGAGCAGTGACCCCTCCGTCCCCAGGCAGATGGCCATGGCTGCTCTCTTGGCAGATGGCAGCGGCGAGGACTCCGCGACAGCGCATCCCTCCTCCTTCCCAGGTTTCGGCACCACTGTAACAGGTAAAGGACGGGCAAGGAGTTGGCGGGAACCGGCTGAACAGTCAACATAAACTTTGAATGCATAAGTGAACTTAAAACAACATAAAACATAAGGACACAGACACACATGCAATGCGGCCACTTGCGTCTCACTCTCTCAAACCGGCGTCTCCAGCTGCCCCTTATCTCGCTCTCCTGCTGATCAGCTGATTCAGCGCTGGCCGTGCTCCATCACGGCCCGGCCACGCCACGCCCTCCTCCTCGTCACAGAGTTGCTCCTAAATTTCAGCGTTAGGAGCTACTTTTAGCCTTAATTTTTGTGAATATGGGCCCTGGTTATTGAAAGTGAGTGAGTCTGTTTGTAATGATTATGATAGTGTTGACAGTGGTTATAGTGATGATGACACCTAGTCTAATTATAGTAGGTTAGTAGGTGATAGTAGGTTGCAGTGTGCCTGAATTTTTTATTTATTTATTTATTTTATTATTATTATTTGTATTTGGATGTTGTGCATTTGAAATATGTCACATTTGTTCTGCTTCTTGTTGGGCATTGTGAGGTTGGTCAGATATTCACTATCAGTATTACACACACGCACACACAGCAGAAATGTGGTATTTCTTTGTGCAGAATCTCTGCAGATCTGCATGCACCTAATTCTGCAGGACTTTATTCTCTAAGCATGTGTTTAGAAAAAACACACTTGTGCTAAATCAAATGCTTGTGTGTCATGCCACAAAACAAGAAGATAGATCTATGTGAATGTTTGTGCTTTTCTCAGGTAAGCCATGCTGCATTGTGAATTACTTACCTTATCCTTGGCATGACTCTGTGCTCTTTTTTTTCCTGGCTTCTTTGTTGTTTAATTTCTTTCCATTTCTCCTTTCTTTCTCTTCAGTCTGCAGATTAGTGCAGTTCTGATCTAGTTTTCTGTGGTTCTGTTTCCTGACTTTTACTGCAGTATTATCCAGATCTCTTCTCTCTCTGTGCAGGTGCCTCTCTGGGATCACTCTGATAGTGGAGGCGAGAGGGGCAGGGAGGGAGGGGGGGTGTAGTAGAGTTAATTCTGCCCTTGTACAGAGAGAGAGAGCGATAGGAAGTGCTGACTCTTTTTTTTTTTTTTTTTTTTCCTCTTTAGGATTCCCTCATTCAGCATCCATTTCCTCTGCTTTCACCCCTCTTTTTTTCTTTCATTCTTTCTTTCTCTAGCCTTCCAGTTCTCAAAAAAAAAATATATTTTTTAAATTTTTTTCACTGTAAAAAAAAAAAAAAAAAAAAAATGACTAGTAAGATTTACTTAATTGTTATTTTGCACGTTTTTGCACACTGTTTTTCTAAGTAAATCTTAATGGTATAAAATTATGTAAAATTTATTTAAATTCATAGCATAATATTTATTAAAGTGAGTAAATTTAACTTAAACATGTTAATAAATACAGTAACTTTAATCTTTTGATCATGAACGGGTAATTTTGAGTAGAAATTTAACTTTAGACTGCACAAAGCAAGAAGTTACCAAACATAAAAAAAAAATTGTACAATAAAAATGGTGTAAATAAACCTGCAAACAGTGAAACTATGCAAGCTCATTAATTATTCAAGCCCAGTGCATGCTGGGAACACCAGCTTCAGAAAGTAAAATTTAGTTATTCTATTTACCAGTCAAATTTACACAAATTAGCAAATAAATATGACAAGGTTTTTTACTTTAGGATTGATAAATGATGACACATTTTATAGATAACTGTCAGTCATAAATAATACTTGATTATAAGCTAGAGCAGTGGTTCCTAACCCTGTTCCTGGAGGCCCCCCAACACTGCACATTTTTTCTATCTCCCTATTTGACACACCCAATTCAGGTCTTGGAGTCTCCACTAATGAGCTGATGAGTTGAATCAGGTGTGTTTGATAAGGGAGATATCCAAAATTTGTAGTGTTGGGGGGCCTCCAGGAACAGAGTTGGAAAACACTGAGCTAGAGCATTAATTTTTACATTTGAATGTAGAATTTACTTAATATTTTCATGTTCTATCTTAAACTAAATTAGTCAATTTAGAAAGTACTTGATCTTTTCTGCTGTGTTTACCTCACCACAATATTTATTTATTTTTATTTTTTTTTGTGTTGTTTATATTTGTAGCTGTTGTAGTTGTGGATGCCTGGGATGGACATGTGATGAAGAATATAAATTCCAGCTGCGGGATAAACTCTTCTGAACTTAAATATGAACGCATATATCACCTATTACCATGAAATCTGTTCCTAATTTAAGGTGCAGTGTGTTATTTTTTTGAATTTAAAATACTTTCTCTAATCCTAGTTTAAAGGGATAGTTCCCCCCAAAATAAAAATTGTCATTTATTCACCCTTGTATTGTTCCAAACCTGTATGAATTTCTTTCTTCCATGAAACACGAGATGTTAGACAGAATGACAACCTTAGTCACAATTCACTTTCTTAGTATGACAAAAATATGGAATGAAAGTGAATGGTGACTGAGGTTAAAAGTGTAAAAGCTGTGGCACTAGCAAAACATTGCTCTGTTAGTTTGAGCATCCTGACCAGCCCAATGCAGTAGCATTGGGTGGAACTATCTGTCTGTCGACCAATGAAGGACTAGCAGTGTTCGGAAACCTTAAAAAAAATCAATGGCATTCTGAGATGATATTCTTCTCACCACAATTGTACAGAGCGGTTATCTGAGTTACCGTAGACTTTGTCAGTTCAAACCAGTCTGGCCATTCTCTGTTGACCTCTGTTGACCTCTCTCATCAGCAAGGTATTCAGGCCACAGAACTGCCGCTCACTGGATGTTTTTTGTTTTTGGCACCATTCTGAGTAAATTCTAGAGACTGTTGTGTGTGAAAATCCCAGAAGATCAGCAGTTACAGAAATACTCGTACCAACCCATCTGGCACCAACAATCATGCCATGGTCCAAATCACTGAGATCAAATTTTTTCCCCATTCTGATGGTTGGTGTATACATTAACCTGAAGCTCCTGACCCATATCTGCCTGATTTTATGCACTGCACTGCTGCCACACAACTGGCTAATTAGATAATCGCATGGATGATTGTTGGTGCCAGACGGGTTGGTTTGAGTATTAACTGCTGAGCTCCTGGGATTTTCACACACAACAGTCTCTAGAATTTACTCCGAATGGTACCAAAAACAAAAAACATCCAGTGAGTGGCAGTTCTGCGGACGGAAATGCCTTGTTGATGAGAGAGGTCAACAGAGAATGGCCAGACTGGTTCGAACTGACAAAGTCTACGGTAACTCAGATAACCACTCTGTACAATTGTGGTGAGAAGAATATCATCTCAGAATGCTATTCTGAGATGCAGGTTGGCGCAGTTTTGGCGGCACGAGGGGGACCTAAACAATATTAGGCAGGTGGATTTAATGTTGTGGCTGATCGGTGTATGTGTGTTCTGAACAAAAAAGTGCTGGTACAGAACTCTGAAAACCTTTTCACTGCCACTCTCCATCTCTCTTTCTCTTCCTCTTTCTCAATTGCTTCATTCTTTCAAAGCCTGCTAATGCTGCCAGTAATGACACATCCGCTGCCTACTAATGTAGCTTTGCTCTGTGTGTGTGTGTGTGTGTGTGTGTGTGTGTGTGTGTGTGTGTGTCAGTAGATGAAGTTGTTTTTTTGTGTACAACAAAAATTGCTTATGCATAGTCAAACAGCTCAGCTCAATCCATCTGCACTCAGCTCTTATTTTACATGCGCTGTCCAGTTTATTCCCTTAGTTCATTGATCTGTTCATCTTACACCACACAAACACAGATCCCAGAAACATTTAAACTGATTCTTTGCCATCTGTTCTAGTGGACCGGTGTATGGTGTTTTTGTTTTTGTGTGTTAACCATGCAGTTCTGAACAAGAAAGGAAAGTCAGCCGGATGCCTGTTTGAGAAAGCAGTTCACTGCTGCATGAATTATGGGGCCATTCACAACGAACACATGTCCATCTATGGTGTTTTTTTAAATCTTTTCTATGTAAACATGCATTAGATGGTCATCTTTGACCACACCGCATCTCGCTCAAGAACACTACGTTTTTAAAATGCTGTGTCAAGTAAAAATAAAAATACTTAAACTTTTTAAAAACACGTCTTGAAACACCTGAGTTCTGTCCTATTTATTGCGCTGCATCTTGCAGAATGCGTTCGGTATGAACAGGCCCTTACTGTATATGACACATTATGAAACCAACTTTTGTGGGAATTTTGACAATTTGACAGCCAGAGTTTTTTGCTTGTTGTTTTTAATTAATCAGATTATAATTACTCAAAATATAATTTCATAATCAAAGCTATTTAAAAAGTACATTGTAATGGCTTAAAAAGTATATCCATCGGATAGTTCTTTGGATACAATATAATATTTATAAGTTGCGTTTGTAAAAGTCATTTTATAGGTTCAGTGTTTGCCTATGCAAGACATGGAGGTATTGTCTGCCAGGTTGTTACCTTGTAGTATTTGTTAATTCAGAGTTTGTTTAGTTCAGAAAGCTGTCAAATTGATGATTAGTATTAGAACGTTGTGACATCCATGTTGTTTTGATCCTCAGCATCTTATATGAGGTTTTCATTTTGTTGCTGGAGGCCAATACTCTCACAAACATCACTATTTTTTAGTTTTCTCTTATGCGTATTCCCCTCCAACATCTCCGCTGAAGAGTGTGAACTTTATCTACTGTTCTGCGGGAGTGAGACTGAATGATACATTCCCCATTGGAGAGGGGGACCTGCCACCCACATGTTTCTCCAGTGCCGGGCTTGCCATCTCCTCCATAATACCAGAACCACAATTACAATTAAAAACAGCAAAACAAGGCACCCAAGAGTGGAGAGGAATTCAAATTCATCTCCACTGGTCTCCACGTCGTGTTCATTTAAGGGATTGGCTGGTTTGTGTGTTGGGACCATTGGTTGAAAAAGTAATATCTTGGGATTTCTTGAGACAGTTTTGAGTTTTGACAATGTGGTGACTAGTTGTAACTTTGAGAGTCGTCATATTCTGTTTGTGTCCCTTCGTGATTTCAGGTGATTTGTCAGTGTCACTTTGCAAATCATTAATGCTCTGCTGTTTCAGTAAGGTTAAAATTGGATCGTTTTGTTGTTATTGAAGATAGAATGATTGTCTTAGAATCCTCATCCTGTCTCAAAACATATGTTGTAGGAATGTGTTTTTCTGAAGGTTTTGGACATTGTGATCTTATCTGTGATGGCTGGAATCGTTTGGGAAGATCGCAGACCAATTGTGGGACCTTGAGTTGACGCTTTCTTCAATAGCTGGTAACTTGTATGGAGCACTATCATTCTGCCTGTAGCCCTGTTGTTTGGATGACAGGGATTGAATAAGTGCTTGTTTTTTGACTGACTGGGCTGTATTTGGTAGTAGGTAACTGAACTGAAATATTCTGGCTGGTGCAACAGATGATGTGGAAACCTGTAAACTAATAGCCTTTGGCACAGAAGTGTCTCATGGTCTATTTAAGTCAAATGTAGGATCCTCCTTCAAGGTTGGATGTGTTGATATGGAAGATGTTTTGCTGCCTACTTATGAATAATTTATTAATATGCTAGGTTTCACTGTCATAAATGGTTGTATGTAACATTTTGCTATACTGATCAGTGTGTTTATTTAAATTCGTGGATGTGTAGGCTCTGCTGTCTGGGTTTGTGATGTTCTGACTTGGATATGGGTTCAGTAGCAGTGGCTTCTAGAATTGGTATCTCTGCTGTTGGAAAAAGTGAAGTGGGGTCTTGAGTTTGTTGTACCATCAAGAGTTGGGTGGGTTTCACTTCATGCAACTATACAGAAGGTGTGTGTGGGTTGGGAGCTTGAATTTCAATTCTTGATGATATCAAGGTGGGTTCTTCAGTCCTTGTAAGTAGAGCATGTTTTGAAACTCCCTGGACACTCACTGGCTTGACCAGTGTGGTTTTTGGAAGTGAAGTGAGTTCTAGGTTGTGTGGGTATATGGCAGTCTGTAGGGAAGTACTCTGTGAAATTCTCTGTTTTGCGGCCAGCTTTGGGAGAGGGACTCATGTAGACATGTGTGAAGTAGGTTCTAGAATGTCTTTCTCGGCTCTTGATGTAAATGGAGTAGATCCTAGGGTGAGCTGCTCGAAGATTTGACTGAGCTCTTGATTGTTTGAGTAGCTGTGGTGCTCCCGATTGAGTGGGGAAAGACGCCACAGAGTCGTATGTAGAAGTTGTACCAGTGGAACCAGTGCTTTGTTCATGTGTGGTAGCTGAAGAGAGTTCCTCTGCTGCTTTGTAGAGGTTAGGATTTGATGCAAATCTACAACTCCAATTCCAAAAAAGTTGTGACAGTATGAAAAATGCTAATGTAACAAAAGAAGTGATTTGAAAATTATATTCACCCTTTGCTATATTGAAAATGGTTTTACTTTGTGAATTTCATTTTATTTTATTTTTTTAAATGTACAGTAATTTCAAATCAGATGATTGCAGCACGCTTGAGACGGGCAATTTAAGACTAACAACAATTTGACGAGTTGAAATAAGGCGATGTGAAACAGGAGATGTTAAACAGGTGAGGAAATTGTGTCATAGTACTGTATACTGTATAAGGAGCCTCCTAAAACAGCCTAGTCCTTCAAGAGCAAGGATCGTTCAAGATTTGTCAATTTGCCAACAGATGCTTCAACAAATAATCCAGCACTTTGAGAACAATGTTCCCCAAAGACAAATTGGAAGGATTTTGGGCATTTCACCCAAATGCGTAAAGGGCAAGACGAAAACCATTTCTGAATGCACATGATTTCTGATCCCTCAGATGTCACTGTCTTAAAAAACGGCATTCATCTGTAATGGATATCATGAACATGGGCTTGGGATTACTTTAGTAAACCTTTGTTAGTCAACACCACTAGCCGCTGCATCCACAGATGCAAGTTAAGACTTTATTATGCAAAGCAGAAGCCATACATCAGCACTGTCCAGAAGTGCTGCCAACTTCTCTGGGCTCGGTCTCATCTTAGATGGAAAGTAGAACAGTGGAACTTTTTTTTTTTTTTTTTTATCTGAAGAGTTCACAAAAAGTTTTTGAAAAACAAAGTCTTGTGTTATCCAGGCCAAAGAGGAAAAGGGCCATCAAAGCTGTTAATAGCGTTAGGTCCAAAAGCCAGTGTCTGTATGGACCATGGGTGTGTCAGTGCCCATGGCATAGGTAACTCACACATCTGTGAGAACACCATGAATGCAGAGCAACATATAATGCCCTCCAGCACCGTCTTTTCCAGGGACGTCCCTGCATTTTCCAGCAGGACAACTTCAAACCACATACTGCTCAGATTTCAAGTGCAAGGCTGTGGAAGCAGAGAGTGTGGGTGCTAGATTGGCCTGCCTGCAGTCCTGTCCATCTCCACTTGAGAATGTGTTGCGCATTATGAAGCACACCATACAGCAACGAAGACCCCGTACAATTGTGTAGCTAAAGACCTACATAATGGATGAATGGGGGGAAAATTTCACTTTCTAAACTTAACAAACTTGTGTCTTCAGTGCCCAAATTCTTAATAAGTGTTATTAGAAGAAAAGGTGATGTTTCAAAGTAGTAAACACTCGACTGTCCCAACTTGTTTGGAGCGTGTTGCAGTCATCTGTTTTGAAATTACTGTACATTTTTAAAAAAAATAAAAAAATGAAATTCACAGAGTAAATCATCATAAAATGTGTAGTTGTAGTGCTTTCAATATAGCAAAGGGTGAATATAATTTACAAGTCACTCATTTTTGGAGGTCATGTGACGCCATGCGAGGAGCGGACGTGTGAACAGCGAGCACTGCGCATTTTGCTAGTTTTATTACTATGTGTGTTATAAACCGGTGAGATTCGATACACCCTGATTCTTAACTGTTCTTGAAAGACAATATGTCAAAATTCAAAATCCTCAGGCTCTGGAGACATTAAAAGGCACTTGCGTGCTGCCGCTGATTCCCCTCAGCGGCAGGCTGAAAACCCTGGACTCGATTCGGACGGTGAACTGAAAGAAATCCAGCTTGAATTGATGAATGTGTCGGCAATGCTGGCAAAGGTTGTTGTAGACTTGGAGGATCTCACTCTGATACGTCGATTGATTACTTCCATGGATGATTACAAGATTGTTGGATGTCGAGAAACGGATCGATTTTCTGGAGTCATCGGAGAGGGAATTAGCTGCTAATCCGCTAGCGACCAAAGTAGATTTGGAACGTGTCTAGGGAAAAACTGGAGGATTTGGAGAATCGCAATCGATGAAACAACGTCCGAATTGTTGGAATTCCTGAGCATGAAGAAGGCAGAGATATGGTGAAATTCCTAGACGGGCTCTTCCCGAGTCTGCTCGACAGAAAAGGTCATAAGCTGGAAATCGAGCGAGCTCACAGAGTCCCGGCTCGGAGATCTGCTAAGGGAGACGATCAGTCCTGGCCAAATTTCTGAGATCATCCAATAAAGATCTTTTGTTACGTGAAGCGAGGAGTAAAAGAAGGCTTTCTTGGAAGAATCACAGCATTTTTTGGTTCCCAGACTTTGCGTATTCGACTAGAGAAACGTGATTGATTCAAGGAATGCAAGAATCTCTTACATCAACGGAAGATCGCTTTTGCACTTATGTTTCTGGCCAAACTGATAATAGATACTAAGGATGGCCATAGAGAATTTACATGCCCACAGCAAGCATTATCCTACAAAAAGACATGTTGAGTAAGTGAGTAAGCCATTTGATTTTCATGTTGCCGTCTATTGGACCTGTCTCGCTGAACATATACTCGACTCCCCAAGGAAACTTTATTTTATGATTGAACAATAAATCTGATAATAAGACTACGATGTGTAATCTATAACTATGGAACGGTTTTATGTGAATGGACTAAGTAATTACTAAGTATTCATTTAGCAGAGACTTTTATCAAAAGTCCTGAGAATTAGCACCAAACCACCCTTATGATATATGAGCCCTTCCATACTGTATATCTATTAGGGCTGCCCCCTGATAATCGACCAAAAGGTTAGTCGATGAGAAGAGTCTTGGTCGACCAAGTTTTGATTGCATTCTCTACCGGTCGGGTATATATATATATATATATATATATATATATATATATATATATATATATATATATATATATATATATATATACAGGTGCATCTCAATAAATTAGAATGTCGTGGAAAAGTTCATTTATTTCAGAAATTCAACTCAAATTGTGAAACTCGTGTATTAAATAAATTCAGTGCACACAGACTGAAGTAGTTTAAGTCTTTGGTTCTTTTAATTGTGACAATTTTGGCTCACATTTAACAAAAACCCACCAATTCACTATCTCAAAAAATTAGAATACATCATAAGACCAATAAAAAAAACATTTTTAGTGAATTGTTGGCCTTCTGGAAAGTATGTTCATTTACTGTACATGTACTCAATACTTGGTAGGGGCTCCTTTTGCTTTAATTACTGCCTCAATTCGGCTTGGCATGGAGGTGATCAGTTTGTGGCACTGCTGAGGTGGTATGGAAGCCCAGGTTTCTTTGACAGTGGCCTTCAGCTCATCTGCATTTTTTGGTCTCTTGTTTCTCATTTTCCTCTTGACAATACCCCATAGATTCTCTATGGGGTTCAGGTCTGGTGAGTTTGCTGGCCAGTCAAGCACACCAACATCATGGTCATTTAACCAACTTTTGGTGCTTTTGGCAGTGTGGGCAGGTGCCAAATCCTGCTGGAAAATGAAATCAGCATCTTTAAAAAGCTGGTCAGCAGAAGGAAGCATGAAGTGCTCCAAAATTTCTTGGTAAACAGGTGCAGTGACTTTGGTTTTCAAAAAACACAATGGACCAACACCAGCAGATGACATTGCACCCCAAATCATCACAGACTGTGGAAACTTAACACTGGACTTCAAGCAACTTGGGCTATGAGCTTCTCCACCCTTCCTCCAGACTCTAGGACCTTGGTTTCCAAATGAAATACAAAACTTGCTCTCATCTGAAAAGAGGACTTTGGACCACTGGGCAACAGTCCAGTTCTTCTTCTCCTTAGCCCAGGTAAGACGCCTCTGACGTTGTCTGTGGTTCAGGAGTGGCTTAACAAGAGGAATACGACAACTGTAGCCAAATTCCTTGACACGTCTGTGTGTGGTGGCTCTTGATGCCTTGACCCCAGCCTCAGTCCATTCCTTGTGAAGTTCACCCAAATTCTTGAATCGATTTTGCTTGACAATCATAAGGCTGCGGTTCTCTCGGTTGGTTGTGCATCTTTTTCTTCCACACTTTTTCCTTCCACTCAACTTTCTGTTAACATGCTTGGATACAGCACTCTGTGAACAGCCAGCTTCTTTGGCAATGAATGTTTGTGGCTTACCCTCCTTGTGAAGGGTGTCAATGATTGTCTTCTGGACAACTGTCAGATCAGCAGTCTTCCCCATGATTGTGTAGCCTAGTGAACCAAACTGAGAGACCATTTTGAAGGCTCAGGAAAACTTTGCAGGTGTTTTGAGTTGATTAGCTGATTGGCATGTCACCATATTCTAATTTTTTGAGATAGTGAATTGGTGGGTTTTTGTTAAATGTGAGCCAAAATCGTCACAATTAAAAGAACCAAAGACTTAAACTACTTCAGTCTGTGTGCATTGAATTTATTTAATACACGAGTTTCACAATTTGAGTTGAATTACTGAAATAAATGAACTTTTCCACGACATTCTAATTTATTGAGATGCACCTGTGTATATATATATATATATATATATATATATATATATATATATATATATATATATATATATATATATATATATATATATATATACACACACACACACACACACACACAGGTATGCAAACTTTTGAGCACAACTGTATGAAGAAGGGAACAAAACGAATTTATTCACACACATGATGTATTTTCCCGGACAACTAAATACCCGACCGGTAGAGAATGCACAGATGAAGTAGGTTCTTTGCCAGAGAAATGGTGCCCTTCACAACTGTTGTAAAGCCATCTTTCAAAAGGTTGAACAACACACATTTTAATTGCTTAGTTTTTTTCCAGTTTCATTTGAATTTTTAGTTAAAATAAATAAAAAATAAAGTTCAAAGTTTGAAATCAAGGTGTCTTGCTTTATTGTGTAGGCTTAACCCTAACCCTGCTTAACAACAGTTACCCCATAGTACCACCTAGCGTTCAACCAGCGGTAATACCCGTACCGAAAATACTTTTTTTTTTTTTTTTTTTTCTGCGACAACCGACCAATCAAAACTTGGTCGACCAAGACTCTTCTCATCGACTAACCTTTTGGTCGATTATCAGGGGGCAGCCCTAATAGATATACAGTATGGAAGGGCTCATAATTCATAAGGGTGGTTTGGTGCTAATTCTCAGGACTTTTGATAAAAGTCTCTGCTAAATGAATACTTAGTAATTACTTTGTCCATTCACATAAAACCGTTCCATAGTTATAGATTACACATCGTAGTCTTATTATCAGATTTATTGTTCAATCATAATAATTGTAAAAATATATCATTTTAAATTTAAATATACAAGTTATAAATATGTACATTTAATTTATACATACACTTGTATAAATATATTTCAGTGCATTTATATTTAATATGTTTGATTATTCTTATTTAAAAAAAATTCACATTGATCAATGTTGAAAATCCTACAGTGAAGCATCATAAATTCTCTCCGTTCATCATCTCTTGGTATTATATTTAATCTGTAAACTTGGCTATTACATTTCTATTCCTTTTCACTAAAAATGATGATTATTATTATTATTATTATTAATACTCTTTTCATGATATTTAGTGCCCATCAGAAATTTACACCCAGACATTAGAGTTTGTGTATTTTACCAGAGTTTGTGTATCTTACCACAGCAAAACTCAAGTTGTTTATCTGCTCACCAGCATAAAGATCAGAATCAAGGTATCAGATGAGATAGTTCATTCATGAGCTGATTTGAATGGTTTTTTGCTTGTCTATGTATAACAGGTTGAGAATATATTGTGCTTGATCATATGACTTGGTTGAAGTGTGAGTTAAAACCTAAAATGTTAGGTGTAAAATGTGAGAAAACTGATGTAAGCCTATTGATTTATTATAAAGATCTTATGAGAAACACCAAACCTGTAAGTTCCAAGGTTTAAAAGAATACAACTTAAGACACCTTTAAAACATTTATTCTAAAAAGAAAAAGAAAACTGAATAAAATGAAACTGAACAGATTTAAAATACAGAAGACAGCATAAATGCACAATTTTGGCTCCAGAAACATTGTCAAACAGAACATTGTTATAGCTCTTAACAAAGAAAATCAGTGTTGAAAGTAACAGCTGCTTATTTTCAATACTTTCAGTTCTAACATTTGGTCTTTGTGTTGTTTTTCATTACATATCACCGCAGTCTTTGAACCATACTCGTGGATTAGAAACCTTCCTCTTGCGTCCTGTACAGAAGACCTGCAAAGCTGTAAGTTAAAGAATGTTTACACAAAAATAATTCTGTCATCATTTACTTACCCTCATGTTGTTCCAAACCTGTCGAACACAAAGGAGAGGCCAGGCAGAATGACACCTTTAGTCACCTTTCATTTTCAGAAAAAAAAAATGCAATGAAAGTGAATGGTGACTAAGACTAACAAACTGCCTAGCATCTGTTTTTATGTTCTACGGAAGATAGAAACTCCATTATTTATTTTAACAACATGAAGTTTAGTAAATTATTTTTAGGTGAACTATCCCTTAAATAAAGCAGGTGCAAACTTTAAATGCCACCAGGCGGAGCTGTGTGACGCCAGTTTGTGGTACTGATCACACCACTGTGTCTTTGCTCTCTGGTGCTATTTCGTCTTTCCTCTCGAATCCAGTGCTGTTCTCCTGGGTGACGTTACCATTTGGGCCCTTCACAAACGGCTCAGCACTGGGCTGCTCGGTTTCTCCTTTTTCCTCAGTCTTGTCCTCCAGAACTGTCTCCTCATCCTCTCTTCTCTCCTCTTGTGCTGTGGTGACCTCTGATAACATGGTGCAGGTCTCAGTTGGCTGCCCGTGGTCTTTGTTCTTGCTTAGTGATTCTCTCCTCTCTCTGAAGGCACGCAGGTCTGCATTGCTACAATGAGGCTCGAGCCTGGAGATTATTCCTCTCAGGTGGGAAACCTGGCAGGCACATCTCAGTGTGGTTAGCAGCAGTGCAAAGCAAGCCACTGTGAGAGCAACTAGAACCAGTTCCAGCTTGCCCTCTGGCAGAAAGAAAATGCACAGTCCTTTAATGGGTTTAGTAGGGGCTGGTGTACAGAGTGGTCTTTGATCTGATGATGTTCCAGATCCTTGAGATTTGGTCATTTTAGTTTGGTAGGATATTGGTGTGGTGGAAGTACTTCCATATATTCCATTAGTGATTGTTGACACTTCGGTATACAATTTAGCATGTGCCAAGAATAAGGCAAAGCACATGAAAAAAACTGTTCTGGGATTTATCATGGTCCTGCAAGACATATATAGAGAGGAAAAGTTTTGTTCTATTTATTATGTTAATTGAATCCTACAATTACAGTACAAGATCTCATTTTGTACATTTGTGGAGTTCCCTTTAAGTCAACAGTCCCTGAGAAATTCAGGATTTCAGGGGGAAATTATGTACAAAAATGAATGAATGTGTTTACATGTTTTAAGACGAGGTTTGTAGGAGGCCTGCACATTATATTGCAGAATTTTTTTTAAATAACTTCTAATAATTCAAAACTGGCAATTACCCATTCAATAATTCTTCCCAATGGAAGAACAGATGTGTGCATCTAGAACACGTAAACTATATTTAATTTTTTGTATTCCTTTAATTTGATATTCAGGAATACAATTTTAGGTTCTGCCCATAACCATTAATTTGCAGATCTTTTTTTTATTTTTCTTTATAAAGTAGATTATCAGTGTGTTTATTTCCTCCTCATTTGACTCCATTGCAGATTAACTGACTCGAAACTGAGGTACATTTATAGCTAAATCTGCACCTGTTCTAAGTCATTCTTGTTGCATTTAATGACTCCTTTATTAAAATTGAGTAACTGAAATGGACAAGCTTGACCCTGGTAAATAAAATGCAAAGCAAATGGTTCCTTACCTTTTCAGAGTGCTAATAGTTTGTTCTGAGATTTAATCTGAAGAGGCTTATATGGCTCAGTGCGAGTGTGTGGACGCTTTAAAATGCGGTATGAGCACTAGAGCAATTTTTGAGAAGTGGTAATTTTACAGCTAATGCTGCAGGTGCCCACACACTCATTAACCAGCGATGAGTTTCCTGCCTGCTTTTTCACTTCTGCTTGGTCTCTTATATTAGACGTGCACATCAACCGCTACGTGGCTAGCAGGGGTGTGACGATACACTTAGCTCACGAGACGATACACGATACTGGGTTCACTAGAATGAGACGAGATGTTATTTTAACACTATATACACTACCGGTCAAAAGTTTTGAAACACTTACTCATTCTTATAATTTTTTTCTTCACATTTTAGAATAATAGTAAAGTCATTAAAACTATGGAATAACATACATATGGAACTATGGGAATTATGTTGTGACTAAACAAAATCCAAAATAATTCAAAACTGTGTTATATTTTAGCATCTTCAAAGTGGTCACCCTTCACCTAGAATTTGCAGACATGTACTGTTGACATTTTCTCAACCAACTTCTTGAGGTATCACCCTGGGATGCTTTTTAAACAGTATTGAAGGAGTTCCCATCTATATGCTGGGCACTTATTGGCTGCTTTTCTTTATTATTTGGTCCAAGTCATCAATTTCAAAAACTGTTTAATTTTTTTTAATAAATTTGAGTTTTGTAATGAAATAAATTAATATGGTGGCACAATTATATTTTTGTCTACAAAACTAATATCAAACATTCAAGCATACGACTTCAGATCAAAAGATTTTTAAGATCATGAGAAACATTTCAGTCAAGTGTTTCAAAAGTTTTGACCGGTAGTGTATATGACTGGAAAAATAGTCTTTTATTTGACTTAAAGTCACAAAATGCAAAACAATGCAGGTGCATTTTGAAATGTTTTAACTAATTAGCTTGTAATGAATGTCTATTCAGTTCTACTTTCTGAGGATGAATTATCATGACTGACTTCTGTCCTGTATGATTTCACATGAGTCTCTTCAGACCTGGTTGATTTTAGTTGAGAGCTGCGGTGGTTCTGTAGATGTCTTTGCATAGTGCTTGTGTTAGCCGCGGTGTACGGCACTATTTTCTTATAGTGTTACATATTGGCTGTGTCTCATTTGGAAGGCTGAGTCCTCCAGAGGTCGCATTTATCGGCCGCATACGTCATCGAGGCTGTCTCGTTTCATTTATTTTTTATTTTTTATTGAGAATGCAAAAAAGGTTAACAATTGTATAAATGTATTGACAGTAGATCAAAAAATTTTTTTTTAAATAAATAAAAAAAAAAAAAATGAAACGAGACAGCCTCGATGACGTATGCGGCCGATAAATGTGACCTCCAGAGGACGCAGGCTTCCAAACGAGACACAGCCTTTGTTCGTGTCTTGTCTTTCATTCTGTCGCCGTTTATTGTTTCCACCGGGTACCTAAAATGCTGCCACACAAACGCGTCTTCTATGCCAATTTCACCCTCACACTCCGTCATGCAGCTTTTTCACCGTTGCCAACTAGTTTCAATGGGAAGTAGCTGAAGCCTGCTCGAAAAGTCGCTAAATGTCGTTAGATGACGTCATATGCTAATTAGTGTCCGCCCTTTACATGTGTTTGCTTCTCTGTGCTTACCGTGCATACTGTAATACCCTTTTAATTCCATATATCTATCAGTCACTCAGAGAGAAAGTTAGAAGCGACAGAAACTTTCTTATATTTTCTCTCACACAGCGCTCAGCCATAACAAACCACTATGTGCATATTTACAAAAATTAATTATTTTATTGTCTAAGTAAGTGTCTGAATTCAGAAAGTTCAGAAACAGGAATGAACAACTGTCTAAAAATCTCTTGTGATTAAGTGCATGAAAAGAATAAAAATAAACGGTCAAATTAAACTTTAAATTTAAAACAAAAGGGAGCAAACAATACAGATTCGTGATTATTCCTTGACAACGCTGTTTGCACATGCGCAGCTCATTCGCGTCTATGTCAGCTGCAGTGCGGTCAACTGATTGTGCTGCTCCATCTTCTCACCTGCTCACCCCTCTCTCTCTCTCTGTCAGTCTCACTGAACAGAGTAGACGCAGAGAGAGGTGTGCCTCCGAGTCCGGGCAGGAAAGCAAGACCATGCGCCCTTGGGGCAGTACTGGCGAATTTCTTCTACGGAAGGTAGCTAAGGGTTGTCCAAAAAGTCGATAGATTTGTCGCTAGGCGCTTTTTTGAATAAAAGTCGCTAAAGTTTGCAACACTGAGCTTTTCACCTCAGCGAGAAATATCGTTACGTTTTAATATCGCGAGATCACGTGCCATGGCTAGTCATGTTGTGGCATATGTCACAATTATTCTTGGCTAGAAATTATTAGACAGGGCTTTTTTAGAATCATGATCCATAGCATATCAACCATGTCGGTATCAGGATGGGTGATTCGGCCTTGCATATGTTTTCAGTCAATTTTGTTTTCTTGGCTCACTAGAGAAACCAGTTATCCGTTCAGGAACTGTAGCTGTTGAACTTCATAAATTACGGAATGCTTCAATACTGCAGTTTAACATCGACATTCTGAAATGCATTATCAATCTAATTGTGACAGCAAAGAAAGAGTGTTCATTCAATTCTGTTTAATGGATTTACACATAGCAAAATGTGTTAAATGGAGCTGAGAGTACTACAGTCTTATTGGTGGCTTAAAGCATAATCAAATTATCCAAAATATTGAATAAACAAACATGCAACTTTGTGAAAACTGTGGAAATATTTAGTAATTTCCTCTATCAACTGCAATTTGGTCGATTTTGTTCCTCGTCAACTTTCCCAGGCCTTGTCTTCTGTCTCCCTGACCCATCTGTTCACCTGTCCTCCACAGGTTCAAAACGGGCCAGATAAACGGGGATTTACTCATATACCATGTCTTCTCACCCTCAAACCGTACTACACCAAGCCCTACGAAATAGTGGTGGACTTGACACATGCTGACCCTAGCAACTGCTTCAAGACAGACTTCCTCTCCAAATGGTTTGTCATCAGGATTTGCTTCTAAGTATGTGGTTGCCATATTCATCGATAACTGTAACACATGGTACAGAAATACACCAAATACCATGAGAGACTGTTGACATGGCTCAAGGGCAGTAAGTTACTCTTCATTGACTTGCTTGCACAGTTGGCTGAGTATGTTGAACTGAGTATGGCTGAAACTCTTGCACTGGAGGAAGACCTGAAGTTCTTTCACAATGCCCTGAAACTGGCTCACAAATACACCAAAGTGTCCATTAACGTGTGTGTGAAAAACCTGCAGCAGAAAAACAGATACAACACGAATACTATTTATAGCTCAGCTTCCTATTGTGAATTTTGTGAGTGTTAGCATAATTTTGACTGGTGTTGAATGAAATCTGAACTCATTTGTTTTGTCCATAGTTTTTTTTTTTTTATTGACCCTCCCTTTACCACGCCCCTCTTCAGGTGGGCAGTACAGCAGTGCAGGTGACCTCAGCTGAGCGTACTCATGTCTTGGGTCAGTCTGTCTTCCTCAGCGACATCTACTTCGCCTCAGAGATCGAGAAGATCTGCCTGGTGGACGAGAACCAGTTCACACTGACCATTGCCAACCAGGGCACACCGTTGACCTTCATGCACCAGGAGTGTGAAGGCATCGTTCACTTGATCATCCACATCCGTATGCGCTGGGAGCTATCTCAGCACAATTCCATGCCTCAGCACACCAAGATCAGGCCCAAAGATGTTCCGGGCACCCTCCTCAACATCACTCAATCTGGGCAGCTCTGACTCTAGTTTAAGGTGCCGAATCTGCTTAGTATTTAAATCAGCACTGGCCTTTGTCAGATATCTACCAGTCTTAAGAAATTTGTTTGGATGTTTTCGTAATGGCAGTTCATGTCGGAATATTTCCATTTCTTTGTTTTGTTTAAAGGTCTGCAGCTTATAAACTTATAGCCTTAACTTGCACCTTTAACCTTAAGAGTGAAGGCCAACCTCCGGCCTCTGCATCCCTGCCAATAATACCCTCTACATTGTGTCCATCAGCAAGACTCTTGCAGCCAGTGAACCTCACCTGACTCTGGAAGAGTTTATCTTTGGTTTCAGCAAGTCCAGTAAGTGCCTCATTATGTCCTCAAACTATCAACACTCCATTGACATCCTGGAGTACTTTCAGATCATTTCTTGTGTCCTTGGGCCTTTATCTAGGTATTTTATCAAACCATTTATTCTTGTTACCCCAGTGGTGGGAAATGTATTTGTGCTGCACATGCCCATAGGTTCATAAACCTGCTAAATGAAATATAATTTTTGGCAAGCTTTATAGCTATTCCTACAAATAAAACTGCACAGCCAACATTCACAATTAAAACATAATTATGACCAATACCAATGTGCTTCCGCCATGATTCTTTGATTGATCCATTCCCGACTTGGGTCTCAGAGAAAGTCAGTAATTATTACTTAGAGGTGGTTTTCATGTGCTTCTAAATACAGTACAGTCATTCTGACATCACTTGAAGCATTTAGGGCAGCGTTTGGGATCGTTACTGCATTCTTACTTAAAAAAATAAATAGCTGCAGCGCAATGAATGGAACAGATTAGAGGCGTCTTGAGGCATGTTTTTAAAAGTTTAAGTACTTTTAAATTGACACTGCATCTAAAAATGTCATCAGATGCTGAAAAAGCAGCAAGATGCTTTGTAAGGTTCAAATACGTCCATCTAGTGCATGTTTACTTAGAAAAATAACAAATAGCGCAGATGGACGCAAAAATGCGTCTCTTGGTCCACACACTGTATGTTCATTCTTGTCATGGTTCTAATGAATCATATTTAAATAAACATTTCAATATGATGTAGGATTATTTCAGGCTGTCTGCAGCTGTAGGCGCTGACATCATTAAAAAGTTACACCCTCAGTGTTTTGTTTTTACGATTAAGAATATGAATTTACTCAAATCCACATTAAGCTGATTGCAGCTTCCTCTCTTTGCAGATAACAGATCTACTCGATGTAGTTCAGGAGTGTTTCATAAAAACCAGTGCAACAGGAGGTTTGGCCTCGGGCAATGTCAGGTTGGTATCCAGCAAGGTGATCCATCAAACACAATTTATAAGAATGAATATAAATTGTAAAAAATTACTGATGCATGCAAGAAGTTTACCTTTTGAAGTCAATAATTTAGTTAAGTTTTAGAAGTGCAGACCTGAGATATGAAGGAATGATGTTAATATTTAATTAGATATTTAATATTTTTAAGGAAAACTTGTCCTGGATAAGACCCAGATGTAAAGAATCTTTCTGAGCATGTACATTAGAAAAAAACAGAGAGAAACATGTGCATATGATATGAGGATATAACAATAGCTCTAATTATAAAAACAACGAGTGACTCATAGATGTGGCTTTGTTGGTTTCTTTCTCTCTCATTATTGTTTTCACTCCCTTTAACCACTCTGGTCTCTCTGTTTCTCTTTCTGTCTCACTTTGTTGTGAGGGGTGCTAGAGATGGAGCTCAGGTCATGGGTTGTGTGATTGATTCACCAAGCTCAGCTGGGTTCTGTGATCCTAACAGACTTCACATCTGAATAGTTCATTCAAACAACTTCCTAATTCTCTGGTCCCTCAGCAGTTCATTTGTAAAAACAATTTCTGCAGGTGTACAAGCAGAACGATTTCCTGACTGATGGCGTTTTCTTGTTAATGGGTGGTTTAGTTGTTAAATAAGATCATAACTTTTCTTCTTGAATGAGCTCTTTTGTGCAGTTCAACATTTTTGGCTGGTATTAAGATCTATCTGGGTGATCTGATCACAAGTGGTAAGCACTGATACGACATTCCAGACAAAGAGGTTAATAATACCCAAGTTGAAATTACCCACTTCCTACCTCAAAGCGTTCCATTCAATCACACATGTACACAGATGGCGCAATGACTCGATAAGAAAATTACGTGTTCTTGTCCCAATTATAGCAAAAACATAAAAGTCATGGACACAAAATGCCTGCGTTTTCTTTAAAACAGTCAATGAAAAGCAAAAAAAAAAAAAAGAAAATAGGAATAATTACATATTACTTTATATTAAACTTGCTTTCTCAGAATTCTTGGAAATTATGTCAAATGATGCAAAGCCCTATTAAAGGGATGTCAGGTCACTTGGCGGCCATGTTTGTAACGCCTCCGGGCAGCCTGCAAGATGCTATTTTCTATTGATACAAGTACAGCTGCTTGAATTGGTAAAGACTGAAATCTCAAATGGTCAAGATTACGATGAAATCACATACTGTATTTCAAATCAGCAATAAAATCTGACAACATTCGTATCATAAATTGTGCTCATTTTTATCTGATTACAAAAAAAAAATCTTTCAGGCTGGTCCAGCTAATGTGCATGCACGTTCTCGATGTCCACCCACAGCCTGGTCATCAACATAATCCATTCCCTCTGTACCTGCTCCTAGTTGAGGTTCAGTGGTAAGATGGTGTTGAGAGATGGTTTCATGGAAGAATGAGTTATTGCTTGCTGATTTATGTTTTTAATTCTGTTTTGCAGAGGAGACCAAGCAGTTTTACCTGCTGTTTGGCATCAGCAAGGTTAAATCAGCTGCAGTCACTGCCTTTCGTTCCAGCTACAGAGACCGTTCCTTCTCTCCAGGTTCCTAGGAGAGGGAGACCTTTGCTCTGTCATCTTTGGAGATGGTTACTGAGGCACTGCTGGAGATAATGGAGGTAGGACATGTTAGTACACAGGCATGATCCAATAAAGCACCAGGCTATAAATCTAAGTGCTTCCATGTTTATATTTTTTATTTCTATTTTTGACTTCCTAACAAACTGTGATGAACAACATTTTGTTGGTTGCTTGATTTTTATTTTATTTATTTTTTTGTCACTTTGTACAAGGTAGCCCTTTCCACAGTTACATTTGTTCTGAAATTCTGCTCTGCAATGCTGTAAATTAAACATCAGATATGTTCTGATTGGCTCTGATTTTGTCGCTTTGCACAGCATTTCGCATTTAGTGTGAACAGAAAAAGTACACAGCATTTCAGCATTATTTCATAACATCTGAATTTGCTAGCAGTAAAATCGTGATGTTTATACATGCTGTAAGCAATAACCATGGGAAATGGTGGTTATATATTTAGCTTCTGTATACATATTTTTTTTTATACTCTGACCTGAACTAAAAATTAAATGCTGTGCATCTGTCTGTTTCATTTCTCTATATAACACTGTTTACTGTTAAGTGTTTAGTGCCTGTTACAAGTGTTTTACTTGGTCTTCCCCTTTCCATTTCAGGCATGTATGAGGGACATTCCGGGCTGTAAATGGCTGGACCAGTGAACCGATCTAGCGCAAAAGTACGTCAGTCATGCTATGTTTAAATTGGCAACATTAATAAATGACATTTTAAAATCATGATGAATATGTGTGTACAGGTTTGCGTTTCAGTATAATCCATCTTTACAGCCACGGGTCACACACGCTCCGATCAAACAAATCATATGTATTTTGAGCAAGGCCAGCCCTCTTCTCAGCATTGACCGGGTCAGAACCTGTCCATACTGTCTCTCACATACATATAGTCACTAGACCCTTTTCTCAAGTATAACCTTGGTTGTAACTTGGGATATAACTGAGAATGTAGTATAAATTATGAAAGTAGTGAACTCTGAGGCCCTGTGTTGATTGACTAATCATATCTGGTGATAGCTGACTGCCTGTGCAGTTTTGTTTCTCTTGTGTTCTGTTGTTTTAAAAGAACTGTGTTTCTCACAGGGTTTGGAGAGCTGCCTGAAGGGTTCTGATAACTGTAACAGCCAGGTGCTAATTGAAGCTACAGTCATCGCTCTCACTAAACTACAGCCTTTGCGCAACAAGGTATTAAATTACAGCTTTCTTCTTGGAACGTGTGTGTGTGTTTTAGACTTGTTTAAACTGTGTGGTGCCTCCCAGGGCTCACCGATGCACAGAGCTCTGTTCTGGGTCGCTATTGCCGTGCTGCAGTTGGATGAAGTGAATCTGTACTCGGCTGGAACTGCTATGCTGGAACAGAACCTGCATACACTCGACAGTCTACAAGTCTTCAACGACAAGGTTCTTGCACACTAACAGCATGCGTACAAGTGGTCAAGTATGCAATAGAAGTATTTAGGCCCTCACAGAATCTGTACACTTTCCATTTTCTGCACAGATTGTAGGGGAAAATCTGAGGAATTCCGTAGAATAGACTTAAACTAGAGCTGTCAGAATTGACGCATTAACGCATGCGATTAATTAAAAAAGTTTAACACGTTAATGTTTCTTAATCGTGATTAACGCATTAACCGTTAATACAGCTGTGGATGTGGGGGCGTGGTTTAGTGTCGGCTTGTGAATGGAGAGCGAGATCAGGAGATGAGAATGGTAAGGATTATCACCTGTCAATGATTGTCTCTAACAGCTGTTTGTCATTGCAGTGAGAGTTGGAGATGGATTAAAAGGCAAGCCAGATGCCAGGGAGGGGAGAGTGAGAGCTACCATGCTCCCACAGAGACTTGTGTGCTACGAACAGCAAAGTTTTGTTTTGTTGAAAAATAAATACCTTTTTGTGTTGGGACTCGCCGACTCCCGCTTCCTTCTTACACCCCCATCACGAACTTATTACAACAGCATAAACCAGCATAAACATAGGTGAGAAGATCGATAGCAAATGGCAAGTAGATTGTAGCGTTACAGCTTGTCGAATTTGCCAAACAACCGCGTCATGTCCCGGCACTACAGTACATCAAACGTTGTTTTATTTACGCCGACAACACCACGCAAATCGGTGGATTTGCGAGGCAGAAACAGCAGCAGCAAAGTTGCATTTAACATCCAGCCTCTCCCAGACCACACGGAGCATGAAGGCCTGTTCACACCAAATCAGTGACGATTTTGCGAGACGTATGTCTGACGGAAGTTATATTCACACCAAGTCCATACAAATTAAATTAAAAACTATTTCATTCCAGTGCAGTAGGCGGCGCTGTTGTGGTGCTGTTACACCATTCTCCTTTCCGCACCCTTCAGCTGGTTGAGATTAATATATTGAATGCTATTAAAGCATTTATTTTCATAATTTGTCATAACTGTTTCATTATGTTCTATCCATACTGTTGATGCATTTTGAGGAGTATATAATCTGTATTTATGTGAGTGAGATGAGTAAAGAGCTCTGGAGGTTTACTTCCACATGTATTTTTATACAAGTAGGTCTATATTCCAGACTCGCGAACTCAGCTTCTCTTTTTATAATGCTGGATTAATTCCTGGATAATATAACACAAGGTACAATGATATAAATACACATGGAATAATGTAAATTGAGAATAACAGGTATAGTATAAAATATAATGCATATATTAAAAATAATATAAAAGAAAACTGTTCACGGTCTTTAAATTATAGTGGTTTTTGAGCAGTCTATCTAGTCGTCGCATCTGTTGTTTTTATAAATTTGAACATAACCAGGGTCATGGTTGTTAACTTTGGTTATTTGTGTTCTCTCTATGGTACGTAATGTTTGTGTATGTGCATGTGTGCAGATCTCCTCCCAGTGTCAGAGGAAGTGCAGAGTCAATGTTGCCTAAACACAGGAAGTTGTTGCTCATCGCTGATGTTATCGTGAAGAATGTTCTCCATACATTATGAGGGTCCCAGCTGCAGGTGCTAACAGACAGAATCATTCATCATGTTAAAAAAAAAGTAGTGGCTGAAAATGAGTACGAAAGTGGTGAGAGTCCTTCTACAGTCACAGAGAAGTCAAATGGCTCTGTGTTTGGATTAATTTAAAACTTAAATTGGATTAATTTAAAACCTTTCCTGTTGAAAGAAACCCAGAGAATCTCCCTGCATCACCACCTGTGGAAGGTCTCTGTGTCTGAGTGTAAAGTTCTGCTTAATGAGGAGGTTCTTACAGATCCCAAAATCCAGGTGCTTCTTTTGACTGTACTGGTAAGATCAGACAACCAATACAGGATCTCTCCATCTTTCTCTCTCTTTCACAATGAATAAGGAACATTTTTCAGTTCCTTATTCAGAGGTCGGTTCTGTATTTATGATTGAAATTTGCTTTACTTTTTCTGTTATTTTCTGTTCCTCCGAAGTCTTGCGTGTCATTTTCTTCATAGAACTCCAGCTGTCCTCTGAATTTTTATTCCTCTGCATTATTTTTCAGGCTACTCAGGTGAAAAACACATCTGATGAATTTGAACAGAGGATCCTGTATGAGTTTCTAGCCGAGGCCAGTGTCATCTTCCCAAAGGTCTTTCCTGTTATGTAAGTCCAGTTACCAATACCTTTTCCTCATTGGCACAGAAAAACAGAATAAAATCCTCATCAGGCTGTTTCTTTTGTATTTTGTTTCAGTCACAACCTCCTGGATTCAAAGATTAATACATTGTTGTCACTGTGTCAGGACCAGAATCTTCTGAATCCAGTTCATGGAATTGTGCAGAGTGTAGTTTATCATGAGGAGTTTCCGCCTCAGTACCAGACATCCTATTTGCAGAGTAAAGCAGCTCACCTCTCTCACTCATGCACACACTGCTCTGCAGACCTGCTCTAAGACTGTTTAGAGACTCAAAACACTTTTCGTCTTTAATCTGATGATCGAGGTGATCCTCACAGTATGACCAATGCAGGATCAGTGATTGTTAGAGTCTGATCAGAAAAGTGACAGTCTGATCTGTGAATGCCAGAGTGTCTGGTGTGTGTTTGTGTGTGTGTGTATACAAGTCTAATCAATGAGTGTGACTAGAGTGAAATTCTGAATAGTGTCTGGAGGTGAGAGTCTGACCAAGGAATATGTAAGCACTTTAACTTTCATTCTTATGTCTAAATAATTTTGTTTTACCCCTTTAGCTTTTGGTTTTAAAATTTAGGAAGGACTCTCTTATTTATTTTTTATCATTTTAAGGAAGGACTTTTTTATTTTTTATAATTTTAAAGATTACTTCTAGTATACTTGCTAACTAACACTAAAATCTCCTTTAAATGCCACAAAATAAAATTAAATATTGACCTTAATCAGTCTAAACATCGATTCTGCTTAAAAATTGATATTTGGATTTGAACGTTTCTCTTTGTTCTTCACAGCAAACTCAGTTCCCAGACTACGCAGAGTTGATTGTGAAGTTCCTGGTTGCGCTAATTGACACCTATCTGCATCGATGAAGAAAGGAGCGAGGAGGGTCTGAGGACACCCACCTCACCATATCCACCACATGTCCAGAGCCAGCTCAGCATTACTGCCAACCTCAGCCTCTCCAATTCATTGACCTCACTGGCCACCTTCCCAGCACACACAGGTCTCTATTACAATTCAATAGACTAGGACTGTACATTGCAGTAATGGTTGAAAGCTGCTTCTTAGTACTCTATGTCTGTCAAAGCTTTGAGTTTGTAAGCAATTGCTGTTCACAGATGGTTTCGCAAGGCAACCATGATGTCATGTTTTCACAGTTCACAATGCCTCAGCAGCACTTTTTCCTCTCCTCTGCTATTTTTTTTTTTTAAACTGCATGACACTTCCTGCTTTATTTCACCCTCTCTCTCTGCACTGCTTAATGTGGTGTGCTGATGAACCCTCACTTTGAGGCAGATGAACGCTTGCTTTGTCCTTTAAAAATTCAGAACCCAAATAGATTCTGTAGATGATGTGTATCTCTGCACAAAGGTTTTCATTTTTTATGCATTACTTGTCATTTTGTTGTATTATGCATTTGGTTAATGTTTTCTTTTCCAGAAAAATTTATTTTCCTTTTTTTCTGTTTAATTGTCTGGCCTTTCTGGTTAATTTGCCATTGTCTGTGGATGCATCTGGTTGTTTGCCCTTTGTGGGCAGACAAAGACTTAAAAATAATGATTCGATTAGGATTCTTATCTCTACATGAAAACTTATTTTCCTCCATGTGCATGTATTGATTTTGTTTAAAGTTAAATTAACTTGTTTAATAGCAGATCTGGTTTGGATGAAAGAATGCTTCCTGTTCTGAGAGTTCAAGATACAGTGGTCAGCATTCCTTTTTGGTATAACTACTACACTCAGTATGACCTAAGGAAAATAGTCTTTGAATGAATGCTTTTAAAGAGGCTATATATATATATATATATATATATATATATATACACACACATACACTCACTGAGCAATTTATTAAGAACACCTGTACACCTACTGATTCATGCGATTTATCTAATCAGCCTATCGGATGGCAGCAGTGCAATGCATAAAAACATGCAGATACGGGTCAGGAGCTTCAGTTAATGTTCACATTAACCATCAGAATGGGGAAAAAAACATTTGATCTCAGTGAATGGGCCCATGGCATGATTGTTGGTGGCAGATGGGCTGGTTTGAGTATTTCTGTAACTGCTGATCTGCTGCGATTTTCATGCACATGCTATGAGAACTGCAGCACAGCAGGGTTTAGCCCCTGCTGGACCTCCAAAAGACATCACGCTGCATTTTATGCAGTTTCTCCATACTCCTGCAAACCCAGTGCGTATGGCCAGCTTTAGGTTCTCCACAAATTACAGAAGTCCACCAGTGATCGCATGGATTAAGATGAACTGCACTTCTCTATTTTTAACCCAGTCACTGTTTGATACGAGATGGAAGCAAAATATTTTTTTAGTGCATAACAGAAATTTACTTTGTCACAGACATCACACAGATTGCTTGAAGATGGCATCCTGTGTACATTTTAAAGCACTAATTTCCTTCTTAAATTTAACAAATGAAAGTATTAACCAAGTGGCATTCCTTTGTTTAATTGTTTGATTTTATTTACTTTGTCAATGTGTAACCGGTGTAGTCTGCGTTGTGTTGTGTTTTTTTTTTGGAATGATTAGACGGACATCAGACGAAGGTCAACTCTTCTTTAATCTGATAAGACATAAGAGTATGTCTATATGGTGTGAATTCACCCTTTTTCATTTCTCTCCCATGCAGAGACAGTGCAGAAAGGGAAGAGGAGGTGCACAGACAGGAAATCAAGACCAACATTGCATTCAGAAATTTAAAGGGGAAGGTGCACACACACAGACAGGCATATCAGGTACACGTTTAAACATTTTCTTTGTGTAATTCTACATATATGTACATAATACGTTGTATACCTGTTACATATGTTTGCGAGTTTTGTGTGTTTTTGTGTCTTTGTAGGGGAAGGTCGGAGCCAATGAGGAAATATTTGTGAGCGTCTCCTAAAAGACGTCAAATGTACAACCGCTCGCATATTACTGTAGGAATTTACCCTTTGTACCCTATGTAAGATATAAGAGAAATCTATTTAAGAGAAATTTGTCTTGTCTATAGAGATGTTAGGAAAACTATGTCACTAACTGAACATCTTTGTTTTGAGTTTCTGCCAACCCAAAATCATGTAGTTTATACATGCCATCTTATCAGTCAAACACAGCACTCTTTTACACAATTCAAAGCTTCAATTAAATTCCTTCAAGTCTCTAAGATGAGTGTTTTAGTTCTTAAACACTGTTTCATGAGTACTGTACTGATATTATTGTTAACACTAAAGATACTTTAATATTTCAGTGTGGACTACCTAACCATGAACCCTCTCTTATGGTCCTTTCATTATCCAGTTAAATGGTAAATTAATTTGTTTCAAATGGAATTTCCTTAAAAGACCCATAAACAGAACAGCTGTAGATACTTTGAAAAGAGCTTGACAATTATTCCCCCTAAAACCTTGATATCTTGCATCTCAAGGCTAACTAGATTTCAAAGTTCACTTTTAACTACGACTTGAGATTCTAATGGATTCAAACTGAATTCATGATTTCTTGATGTGTTTTATGTTACAATTTGGTGAGTAAATTGTAATATTATGGGCTCCTCCAGTCTGCAACCAAGACACGTAAATGTTAAGCACACATGTATGCGTTTTTGTTTCATTTTCTCTAATGAAATCCAAACTTGAAATCTAACTTTTGTCCCCACACCATATACAATTGACATTGACTCATGGATATATTGAAATGTGTATATGGGGGACATTTTTATATGTTCTGGTCATCAAACCATAAAAAGTACAATGGCTTCATGAGTAAGTCTTCTCATTATTGGTAAGTGTTCATGTAAGGTTCAGTATGGGACAGTAAGTCTATCTGGTATCAGTTGGAACTGAATGTTGGTTTAGCAATGGCAGAGATTGTTAGAAGTTTCAAACACTAGTGAGACTTTTTTTTTTTTCGGCTCTTGAGGTTATGCGAAGATTTTACAGAATTGTTTTACGCAGACAGCTTCACCTTTAAATATTTGTGTAAGAATATAATTTTTTTTTTTTACTACACTGTAAATACAAGTGACTATGACATTGTATTATTTTGCTTTTTGTAAAGCAGTTAATTGCTTAATATGTAATACATAAAATATGAATTGTCCATCCATCATGTTCACTGCATTATTTCAGTTAATGTACTGGGGGTTTAAAAAAAGTACATAAACCTTTGTGTCCTTCATAATTTATATAAATACATTATTGATATCATCTGATTTCATTTTTACAGATGTACAGTGGATATAAAAAGTCTACACACCCGTTAAAACAGGTTTTTGTGATGTAAAAAATGAAACCAAGATAAATCATATCAGAATTTTTACACCTTTTAATGTAAAAATTACAACCTATGCAATGTCACTGAAAAACCAAAGTGACACATTTCAGAGAAAAAACGTAGGAATATTTTCCCACTCTTCTTTGCAAAAACGCTCCAGATCTGTCAAATTGCGAGGGCATCTCCTGAGTATGGCCCTCTTCATGTCCCCACACGGATTTTCTATAGGATTCAAGTCTGGGCCATTCCAAAATATTAATATTTTTTTGGGCTGAAGCCATCCTTATGTTGATTTGGATGTGTGCTTTGGATCATTGTCAAGCTGAAAGATCTCTTCATTTTCAGCTTTCTAGCAGATGCCAGAAGGTTCTGTGCTAAAATTGACTGGTACTTGGAGCCATTCACGATTCCCTCCGCCTTCACTAAAGCCCCAGTTCCAGCTGAAGAAAATCAGCCCCAAAGCATGATGCTGCCACCACTGTGCTTCACCGTGGGTATGGTGTTCTTTTGCTGATGTGCTGTGTTTGCACCAAACATACCTTTTACAATTTTAGGCAAAAAAAAAAAAAAGTTTCAATCTTGGTCTCATCAGACCACACATTTTACCATATGGTTTTGGGAAACTGGATATAGGTTTTTGCTGAGCTTGGATGTTTTTTTATTTGTTTTTTTTTTTTCAGAAAAGGCTTGGTCTTGCCACCCTGCCCAACAGCACAGACAGATGAAGAATCCGGGAGATAGTGGTCACATATAGGGAGCTACTTGCCAGAAAGAGCTGCAGCTCCTTTAATGTTGCTGTAGGCCTCTTGACAGCCTCGCTGACCAGTTTTCTCTTTTTCTTCATCAATTTTGGAGGGATGTCCGATTCTTGATAATGTCACTGTTGTGCTATACTTTCTCCACTTGTTGATGACTGTCTTCACTGTGTCCATTGTATATCTAATGCCTTGGGAAAAAAACTTGTAGCCCTCACCTGAGTGATACCTTTAAACAATGAGATCCCATTGATGCTTTGTAAGCTCTTTGTGGCCCATGGCTCTTGTAGTAGCATGCAACCAAGATGTCAAAAGAATCCTACAAGAACAGCTGAGATTTATTTGGAGTTAATCAGAGTCACTTCAGGTGAAGACAGGTGTGTACTATTTCACATGAGCTTGATGATTGGTTGATTCTGAACACAGCCACACCCAATTATAAAAGAGTGTGCACACTTATGCAGTTAAGTTATTCTAAGTTTTTTTTTTTGTTTTTTTTTACTGAAATGTGTCACTTTGGTTTTCAGTAGCATTGCATAGGTTGTAATTTTTACATTAAAAGTCTGATATGATTAATCTTTGTTTAATTTTTTACATCACAAAAACCTGCTGCTGTTCAACAGGGGTGTGTAGACTTTTTATAACCACTGTAATTCTAATAAAGTCCATAAACTAATTTATGTCCAGTTTGTTCATCATTGTGTGTTTTATGTCTTAGTTTATATCTGGTTTTAAAGGAATATTCTGGGTTCAATACAAGTTAAGCTCAATCGACAGCATTTGTGGCTTAATATTGTTTACAACAAATAACATTTTGACCCGTCCCTCCTTTTCTTTAAAAAAGGCAAATATTATATAGTTATAGCCAATTTTACAACATTGTAGCCATAACGATGTAATGTCATTTTAAAAACAACTGTAAAAATGACAATTTAAACAACTTTACAGCTCAAATAATACGAGTTTTAACAGAAGAATTAATGTAATTGCTTTTATAAAAATGATAAGCTTCACATTTCTTCCTTTAAACCCTCCAAAAATTGGCCCCATTCACTTCCATTGTAAGTGCCTCACTATGACTTTGATTTTTGTTTTTAAAGAAAAGGACGGATGAGTCTAAGTACATTTTTGTGGTAATCAATAATATGCCACAAATGATGTCGATTGAGCTTAACGTATTAACCCCGGAATATTCCTTCAATTTTGTTGGTAAGTAGCTCACCATCTTGCATCTCGATGAATCAGATCTGTATACTTCACTGAAGGTTCCTGAACTGTTTTGTGAAAAGTAAATTAAAGGTAAGTAGAGTTACTGCCTCTGTTAAACCCTTCTGTTGCACAAAGATGACCTATTAACATTGATACCAGAGCAACTCAATTATATTCACTTACTCTTTCTTTTCCATTTCTTTCATTCCAAGTTTTCTATGAGTGTGAATGCAGAAAAAGTAGCCTACAATGAAAATGATCTGTGCAGTCGTTATTAAAGGCTGTCCCACTTTGCCTGAGAGATGCAGTCATTTGTTAACTACCTCAGGCAAAGTTTAACGGCTCTATTACACACATTTACAGGAAAATAGTATTTTTCTTCAGTTTGAATATGTGACAACAATGTTCATAAAGCGTAGGAATATATAAGGTTGCCTTGATTTTTATTGAAGCTTTATCAATTTCAGGACTTACGTCAGTTTCCCGCCTGTCAGCTTGAGGGCCGGATCGCTTGACAACAGGCCACACCCTTTCAAATAATTTAAGACCAATCAAAACCCTTTTACACATGTTGTTACGCGTTGCAGAAGTTCAGCCAATTCTGTGATTGGTTTTTGTAATTTACAGAATATTTTGTTAACAATAAAAGTAAAAAAAATAAAATTAAAAAAAATGTGTTGGCTTTCATATTTTATATATATATATATATATATATATATATATATATATATATATATATATATATATATATATATATAATGTGTGAAAGCTTAATCTCTGAGATCACTGATCACTGATTAGCAGCTATTTGATTACTGTCTCCGACACACCTGCGCTCCCGTGACGTCACACACTCACCTGCTCTGCTGAACCTCATGGTGAGTTGAAAAGTTCCCAAACTGCAGCTTCTGTTATTATATGTTGCAAGATGTAGATTTACACTTTTCTTATTTCTTAGCGCGGTTGAGCATGGGTGGATGATGTAAATATCTGAATTTGATACTAGTTTGTTAGTTTATGCATCTAACATTGTTGTACGTTATTGTTTGTCGCTCGAATTGTCAGTGTATTATTTTTTGAAGACAAAACTTTAAAGGAAAATTCCGGGTTCAATGCAAGTTAAGCTCAATCGACAGCATTTATGGCATAATGTTGATTGGCACAAAAATATATTTCATGTTGTCTCTCGTTTTCATTAAAAAGGCACAAATCTGGGTTACAGTGAGACACTTACAATGGAAGTGAATGGAGCCAATCGTAAACGTTAAAATATTCACTGATTCAAAAATATAGCCACAAGACCTAAACAATATGTGTTTTAACACGAATTTAGTGTGGTAAAATTGCTTGCTAACCTTTTCTGTGTAAAGTTGTATCCAGTTTTACAACTTCGTTGCCATGACGACATAACGCTGTACACCCTAAAACGACTGTAAAAATTACACTTAGACAACTTACAGATCAAATAATACTAAAGTTTTGATAGAAGAATTAATGTAAGTGCTTTTATAAAATAATAAGCTTCACATTTCTGCATTTAAACCTTCTGAAAATTGGCCCCATACACTTCCATTGTTAATGCTTCACTGGAACCTCCATTTTTGCTTGTTATAGAAAAGAAGGAATTTGTATTTTTTGTGGTTATGAACATTATGCAACAAATGCTGTTGATTGAGCTTAACTTGTACTGAACCCGGAGTATTGCTTTAACTTAAGTTTTTTTTTTTTTTTTTTTTTTTGCAACCACCCCCTGTACTTTTACATGTGGAATTTAGAAATGTATTGTCCCTCTAACCCCTCTGCCATAAACGCAGATAAAACCAAGAACAAAGCCAGAAACCTTGCGGATGTGATGGATGAATGTGATCCTGGTGACAGTAAGCTTGTGTTGGGCGGGATATTTGAGCTGATACTGAGATTGCTCTGGTTCGGTCTTTTATTGCAGATGTATTGGTGTCAAGACTCACTCCCTCTCTGAACTCAAACGTCTCTCCTTACAGTCAAGTGCCACCTAGTCTTGAAAGGGACTTATTAGATACAACTGACTCTCTCTCTCTCTCTCTCTCTCTCTCTCTCTCTCTCTCTCTCTCTCTCTCTCTCTCTATCTCTCTATCCATCCAGTGGGATCAGTAGAAAGAGAATGCTGCTGTCGTTTAGGCCCCTGGTCTCCATCTCTGTTTTAACTCTACTGGGCTGGTGCTGGTACAGCTTTAGGAGGAGGAGGACAGCTGAGCTCCTGACTAAAGAGGAGTTGTCTTTTCCGGATGGAAGCAGCCATGTTCACTGCTCCCCTGCTGACTACTGTCCTTTGGAGGAATGGCAAGTAGTTAAGAGTGATGTGTTTGCAGCAAAAACAGTGCCACAGTTGTCCTGTTTTCAAGGTCAAATACATTTTGGGATTACTTGGTGTAAACCTGGGGTATCTATTGAAATAGTGTACCAGCGAGTAGGCTGCAATGTTACAAGTTACATCTGTTCACACTTAAAGCAAGAGTCCTGTGTAACAGGAAAAAGTCACAGTCAATCAGAACATTCTTCATGTTTATATACAGATATGTAGAGTTGGAATTTGGACCAATGAGATTTCACTGTGGGTGGGTCTTCCTTGTGTGATGCGACAGAAACTGAAACCAAATGACCAAGTGTGAACCAAGTAACATTGAACAGATTGGATTTATTGCTCGTCTCTTTATATTTAAGCACATTAAACAACACTTATACAGCTACCTAAAATTCCATTCAATGAATGGACCCTGAAATTGATTTGCGCTTTCTAGAGTTAAGACGGATGCAAAATGTTTTTGTTTCTTCTCTCATAGTAACATGAAAATGGACCACAGCATCTCAGGATCCCCTGACATGAGTAACTCCACAGATGTGTTGACCGCAAAACCAGACATGGGATTAAAGAACCTTACCAGCACTTCTCCTGTGATGGGCCTCAGCAAGGGAGTTCGACCTGAACCGGAAGGAGAGGTATCCTTTCGTTTTCCTGAGAATCTCCGAACCCAGCAAGAAAAGGACAGCATTACTAACCAAGATGACTCCGGACTGGAGTCAGATCTGCTTTGTCTCTCTTCAAGCTGCCTTTCCACCAACTCTCACATCTCACCAGGGCAACAACCAGGTTCTGTCCATTTTGACAGTCATGATTGCAGCAGCCTGTCTGATCTCTCCCCTAACGGAGACCTGAACCAAAAGGACACGGAGGAGTTCAGTTCAGGTCTGGTCCAACAGGTCGTAAATGCAGCTACAGAGGAATGGAAAAACCAGGAACCCAGAGATCCATGTGAGTTTGCTGGTGTTTCAAGACCTCTGGAAGATGGTGTTCAGTCTGATGTTCAAATCCAATTTCAGCAGCATAACAGCAGTGATGACAGCAGCAGGGACCCACATCAGGACACCAACTCATTCAGGAGAAAAATACTCAGCCATTTGGGATCTTCTGTTGGAGAAGACTCTGGATGCAGTTCCTGCTTCTCAGAGGATGCATCTGGTGCAGAGGGGCTCACCAGTGATCTGTCTGAAGAGGGTCAAGGTATTTTGATTACCCCGACATGGCCAAACACTGTTGAAAGAACAGCAATTTCCAGCATCCACAGAGAGGATGAGGATGAGGCCTGGAGAGGTAAGTCTAACACAAATATTTCTGTCAGAATTTTGTTTTTAAACCTGCTAAATATCTGTTTCTGTTCAGTCTTTGTGACCTAATTATTTTTAAACTTTAATGTTTCATATTCAGTTAAAGAAATGTGCTTTTTGAAATGTTTGCCATTTTGTGTATTTTAATTTCATGGAGTATGACATGATCAAAATATAAGTCTGTTTTGCTTTATAGTTTTTCATCATGTAGGCTTGTTTTCTTTTTTCTCTGTGTATTTTAAAAACCACAATATAGTATATGTTGTTCATGAGCAGATAGCTTTTACATGTGTTTATACAGTCTGGATAGAATTAACCCATTTAATCCAACCATTTACATTTGAGACAAGTTACATAGGGTATACAAACAGTAGTTGAGATTTTACACAGAGTTGTCAACTGTAAATGAAAGTGCAATGAAAATTTTTACATGGGTGTTGCAAATAGTCACAGTGGCCATTTCTTTCCTCTGTGCTGCTCTGAAAGATGTTGTCTTTGTCAAAGCTCCATAAAAGAATGCAAGTAAAACCTGTCAGAATACACACATCTACCATATTTGGTACATTTAGGTCTAAAGGGTCCATTGTTGATTTATGAATGAAATTGCTCTGGCTCATGTAAATCATGCTCACAGGACAAGTAAACATGTCCAATGTGACCTGTGGGAAAACACAGAGCCTCTTTTTTTTTTGAACAGACGACTGACTGATTGACTCCCATTATAAAACTGCAGATTTCCAAGTATTATTACAATAAATTTAAGTAAAATTTAAAAGAAATATGCTATTCTCTTTTCCGCCACAATTGGATTTGAGTCAAAAATATGAAATTATGTACTTTAATTTTTTTTTTTTTTGGCAATTTCCTATTGGGTTGTACTATGATTTGACTCCCAAAATTTGACGGTGAATTTCCTACTGGTTACGAATGTGACCAAGAATAAAGCACTAAAAAGAAAAATTAAAAATAGTAAAGCCATGAACCTTGTTTGATTGGGCAATCCAATGAGAAAAATACATGTCTTTGATTAGCTGGGAAAACTTTGGGATTTAATTAGGTAATTTACATCAGGATTAAAATTTAAAGTTTGAAGTGTTTAAAGATGATTTTTGCTGGTGTTAGTTTAAATGAGATTCTTCTTTTTTTAAAAAAAAAAAAAAAAAAAAAAAAAAACATCCTCACCTCATGTGTGGCCTTCACATGGATCTCATCTCCAGGTTCGGCTGTTAAATGTTTAAGCTGCATTAGTGCTAATACCCAGGTTAGCAGTGCTGCCTTAACTCCACCTCCAGCCCTGCCCATCATTCTCTGGGATATAGAGGTGCCTGCGGTAAGTCCCGTATGTAAATGTTTGTGAATGTACTTGTAGGTATGTGACTGTACTGTACACCAGAGGTGCCTAAGCGGGAAAAGATACGTGATCTTTTAGTATTACTCACTACAGAAAAGCTCAGGTCACAGGGCATATAGAGACCGTTATAGTGTGTGTTTAGGTTAATGAGTTTGTTTTACTCAAGGTCCATTGAGCTAGAGCTGGAGACATCAGTTTCAGTTTTTCAGTTTTATGGCTTTGTATATAATTTGCATGCTGTGTACAATGAAAAAAAATGCAAATTAAGCTTAAATTAATTAGAAACAACAGAATACAAAAGACATACATGTCTTTTATTAGGTAAAGCATTGTTTCTGATATTGATCATACTTCCATCAGTGACTGCATCTGTTAAAGGAAAAGTTCACCCAAAAATGAAAATTCTCTCATCATTTACTCACCCTAATACCATCCCAGATGTGTAAGACTTTCTTTCTTCTGCTGAACACAAATAAAGGTTTTTAGAAGAATATCTCAGCTCTGTAGGTCCATACAATACAAGTGAGTGGGTACCAAAACTTTGAAGCTCCAAAAGCATATAAAGGCAGCATAAAAGTAATCCATAACACTCCAGTAAGATATGTTTAAATCCATATCTTAAAAAGCGATATATTTAAGTCCTTATCAATCTCGACTTTCACATTCTTTTGTTTTTTGGCGATTCACATTCTTTGTGCATATTGCCACCTACTGGGCAGGGAGGAGAATTTATAAGAAAAAAGGACTTAAATATTGATCTGTTTCTCACCCACACCTATCATATCGCTTCTAGAGATATAGATTTAACCAGTGGAGTTTTATGGATTACATTTATGCTGGCTTTATGTGCTTTTTGGAGGTCCAAAATGTTGGTGCCGATTCGCTTGCATTGTGAGGGCCTATAAACCTGAAATATTTTTCTAAAAGAACATCATCACTCTGTTGGTCCTTTCAATGCAAGTGAATATAATTTCAAGGTCCAAAAAGCAGCATAAAAGTAATCCATAAGACTCCAGTGATTAAATCCATATCTTCAAAAGTGATGTTATAAGTGTGGATGAGAAACAGATCAATATTTAAGTCCTTTTTGTTTGTTTTTTTTACTATAAATCTCCATAGTGAAATTGAAAGTGGAGATTTATAGTAATTAAGAACTTAAATATTGATCTGTTTCTCACCCACACATATCACTTTTGAAGATGTATGTTAACCACTGGAGTCTTATGGATTACATTTATGCTGCTTTTATCTGCTTTTTGGACCTTCAGATTTCTGGACACCATTCACTTGCATAGAAAGGACCAGAAGAGCTGATATATATTTTTATAAAAATCTTTGTTTGTGTTCTGCAGAAGAAAGAAAGTCATTCACGTCTGGGATGGCATGAGGGTGAGTAAATCATGAGGGAATTTTCATTTTTAGGTGAATTGTCCGTTTAAGAGTGTTATAACCTTGCATGTATCCCTTAAGTGCTTTTTCGGCATGCTAAAGAGATGATTCAGATAGTGCCCTTCAAGCTTGATGAGAAACGCCGGTCTCTGGGCTTAAACAGCTCGCTGTGCAGCTGGATCCTGGACTTCCTGTCAAGCAGACGCCAGGTGGTTAGAATGGGCAGTAACATCTCCTCCTCACTGACCCTCAACACTGGAGCCCCACAGGGCTGTGTTCTCAGCCCACTCCTGTATTCCCTGTACACACATGACTGTGTGGCAACACATAGCTCCAATGCCATCATTAAGTTTGCTGATGATACGACGGTGGTAGGTCTGATCACTGTCAATGATGAAACAGCCTACAGAGAGGAGGTACACACTCTGACACACTGGTGTCAGGAGCACAACCTCTCCCTCAACATCAGTAAGACAAAGGAGCTTGTTGTGGACTTCAGGAGAAGAGAAAGAGAACACAGCCCCATCACCATCAATGGAGCACCAGTGGAGAGAGTCAGCAGCTTCAAGTTCCTGGGTGTCCACATCACTGAGGAACTCACATGGTCCGTCCACACTGAGGCCGTTGTGAAGAAGGCTCTTCAGCGCCTCTTCTTCCTGAGTGACTGTCTCAGGACTGACTATCAACTGACAGCCTGAATGTCAATACAGTACAATACAACCTACTGTACATTTTATATATACTATTATTTTTTTATTGTATAATGTGTATTCTACATTGTATGTTATTTGTATATTATGTTGTGTGTAATTATGTGTATATTCGATTTTAAACTGTGTTGTGTAAATTGGATGTTTATTGTAGACTGGTATAAGTCTCATCACAGTCACGACTGCTATATTGCTCGGAACTGCACCCAAGAATTTCACACACTATTGCACTTGTGTATATGGTTATGTGACAATAAAAGTGATTTGATTTGATGCACAACTGCCCTTTTACTGGGCACAATTAATTCTTGGTGAATTCCCCCATGTGCAACTTTTGTTTTTTTTCAATTTGGAATGCCCAATTCCCAATGTGCTTTAAGTCCTCGTGGTCGCGTAGTGACTCGCCTCAATCCGGGTGGCAGATGACGAATCTCGGTTGCCTCCGTATCTGCGACTGTCAATACACGCATCTTATCACGTGGCTTGTTGAGCGCGTTACTGTGTTACATAGCGTGTGTGGAGGCTTCACGCTATTCTCCGCGGCTTCCACGCACAATTCGCCACGTGCCCCACCGAGAGCGAACCACATTATAGCGACCACGAGGAGGTTACCCCATGTGACTCTACCTTCCCTAGCAACCGGGCTTATTTGGTTGCTTAGGAGACCTGGCTGGAGTCACTCAGCACGCCCTGGATTCGAACTCGCGACTCCAGGGGTGGTAGTCAGCGTCAATGCGCGCTGAGCTACCCAGGCCCCCCAGCAACATCTTGATTATAAATACACTGTGTCTCTTTTTTTTTGGCAGCATCTGGTTGGCCGATTGATTGGGAAGGAGGGCAAGTTTGTAAACTTTCTGAAGCAAAGCTCTGGAGCAAATATCTATGTCTCCACCCTGCCCTTCACGCAGGACATTCAGATCTGCCACATTCAGGGTGAGTTTGACACACAAACCCTCAGACCTCCATGCAAGGCAAGCGCTGACTTCCTGGCTGTCTTTGCATTCCTACAGGCACACAGCAGCAGGTGAATGATGCTCTCTCACTCATCAGGAAGAAATTTAAAGATCTGGCCCTTAGTAACTGTGTCCCTCTGCCCCGCCTGCCCATCACAACCTGGGTCAGGCTTCTTAAAGACAAACCCAAATTGTCCATGAGAGTGAACATTGTGTCATTTTAGATGAGGAATATGTTCATTGTAAATATGTGTTGTCCTGTTCTCTCTGCAGCTGCTGCTGCCTCAGGATGTGTTTGTGGAGGTGATCGTGTCACTGGTTGAAGGGGGTCATCATTTGTTCGTCCTGCAGCACAAGCATCCGTCTTATCAGGCATTGTCCACTCTTTCACAGCACATGCAGCTCTGCTACTCTCAGCCTGGATGCCCCAGCCTGCCTACCCCTGTGGAGGGTAAATAGAGAGTGTATTTGGTCTCTCTTCCACTTTCATTCTCTTTTATTTATACTTTATAACGTAGTAGAGTACAGTAAGGTCTAAATATAAACACCAATACAGCTGTTCAGCTTGTAGTCTACAAACCCGGAAGATAATTCGCCATGGGTTCCCTCTGGATTTTCCTGTGTTTTTTTTATAATGGGGTTTTTGAACTTGTGTAAAATAATGTCTGTGGTAAACATAACTTGACGATACATGGACGTTTTGTTCTGCAACATAAATTACACACAGTCATACCTCAAATGTGAATTTTGAAGCAGTACTGAATTACATATTTAAAAAAAAAAAAAATACACTGCGGCTTAAATTCACATTTGAGGTATGACTGTGTGTAATTTATGTTGTAGAACAAAACGTCCATGTAACATCAAGTAATGTTTACCACAGACTTTATTTTACACAAGTTCAAAAACCCATAGGAAAATCCAGAGGGAACCCATGGTGAATTAAACTTCTGAGTTTGCCTACAAATTGACATCATGGCTGAACAGATCTATAGACATGCTGGTGTGGTGTGTGCGCTATAAACTGGTGCTGCATACTGAATTATAGTAGTGTGACCATCTCTTAAAAAATTAAGGATGTCTGTCTATTTTCTCTCTCTCTGTGTAAGTTGGGGTGGTCTGTGCTGCTCCAGTAGCAGGATGTGGCTGGCAGAGAGCCCAGGTCATCCAGTATGACCAAGAGTTCCGAACAGCTCAGATCAGATATGTTGATAATGGAGGTTATGACACTGTAAACAGTGCCACCCTCAGGCAGATCAGGTCAGATACCTCAGTTTTGGTTTATTCCTTGTAACAGTATTTTGTGTTATGGAGTGAGTTCAGTCTCATATTTGATGATTATTTTCTCAGATCAGACTTTGTGATGTTGCCATTCCAGACAGCAGAGGTATTGTTGGATAATATAATGCCTTTGCCAGGTAAAACATAGGCCTCCCTGTTAAATATATGATATGTCAAAGCTGATAGATCTTAAACTAATAATCTGTCTGTTTGCTGTGAAAGGAGAGGTGGAGTTTTCTCCAGAGACCAAAGCAGTACTGAAAGAGTTAACTGCAAATGTGGCTTTAATACTGAAGGTTATTACAAACAAACACAGTCTCTATTTATATCATTTCTGTATTTCCTGTAAACAAAGTCTTATTTCCACACTATTGCATCATGTTACTTGATCAAAAACAGTTTCACACAATATTTTCAGAAGCTTTACTACATAAGAATTCTGAATTTGAAGGATGTTGTTTCTATGATCAGGTGACAGGCAGTCAGGATGGCTTTCCACTGGTGCACATATGGAAACAGACAGGAGACGAGGTGCCTATGAATCATTCTCATAGATGTTTAGAAGATTTCTTGATCCTTACATTTCTCATCTGCCTGCTAATGGACCTTAGACCTCAGGCTAGAAATTGCATATTTAATTTTATATGAATGAAAACAAGGCTGTGAGGGATAGAAATATGGTCTGTTTAATGAGTGGTACACTGAAAAAAACTGGCCATTAGTAAACAGTACGTGTGGTTGTTTCAGTTGACGTGTGTTTGGGGGAGTGGCCGTAGGCTCTTGCACCCAAATATTTAATTAGTTAGGACCAGGCAATGTATGGGCAGTTGTGTGGAGCGTTAATAGTTGTTAGTAATTAATAAGGGTTGTGGTTTTATTTAAAGTTCTGTTTAATGTAACCCATGCTGTTTTGTTTTAAATTATGGTGTTTTATTTGAATTCACCATAATGGAGATTTCTTTTAATTTTTTATTTTAAGATATACCTTCACAGTAATTTAAACCTGAAGTATGTTACTTTTTCAGTGTTGAAATACTTTCTTCTATCCCATCTTATTATGCAGAGACAACTATAAGTAAGCCAATCATAGATTAATTTTCTTGAAAACTGTAAACACCTGCATTGACCTGTATCAGCTGGACCATGCTGGACAATGCACTGAAGTTGATGAATACTGAGTTAACCTAAAAAGATTACGGGATGCCTCGTGCACATTTTAATTATGTATAATGCACATAATAAGAGCTGGTTGGATTAACTAAAAAAAAAAAAAAAAAAAAAAACAACAATAATATTGTATATATCTCAAAACAATTGTGTAATCACTTACCTTGAAAAATTTAATACATTCAAAAAGCCAATTTTTTTTCAGTGTACTTGGGTGTCAGCATTGAAGATACATATCTTTAAAACATTTGCTGTTGGCAGAATCTCTGAAAAACAGGGGTTGTGAAATTACAAGACCTAGAACCTTAGGATTGTACAACCTATTAAATGGACTGTTATACTTTCCCTCACAGCCTCATTTTTATTTGTGTCAAATTAAATAACATATCTACCCTGACTAAAGTTAATTGAAAGTTCATCTGATGTATGATATAAGCCTTCTAATGGTTTTATTTTCCACTGATATATGCTTCACTGATATATTTATGACATATATACTGATATATGTATAATTTATGCTGTTTTTGTCTGCAGATGGTTCTGCTGAACAGCTTACTGGCTGAACGTGGGCTTTGCTCCTGGTTTGACACGCTGTGATGTCACCGCTTTTCTCTTAGATTTTCTTTACACACTTCCCTGATCTCCACATGCACAGGAAATGAATAATTTAATTTCTATTAATGTAAGATTTGTACATTTGTTTGTTGTATGCAAGATTTGGTTTGTTGGAGATGAGTTGAAACATTATCTTTAGATGTTGTTGTTGTTTTTTTTTGTTTTGTTTTTTTGCTCTTATTTAAAGAATGATATAAATTTTAATGTTACTTTCTCAAATGCTGCTTTACATAGTATGTCTGGGGTGTTAAACAAGCTTATTTACTGTGTATGTGAACAGTTCAGAATTTAGACAAGGTTGTTAATCTTTATATGAATTTGATTGTGTTTTTCTCTCAGGCATATTGTATGTAGGTAGGTATGAATGTCGGGTATTTTGATATTTAACTACAATTTTCTTTTTCCATCACACAAAAGGAGTTTTGTTCTCTATTACCAATATTTGTTCTCACTTGGTCTTTGTATTTTGTTTCATTTCTCTCTGTAAAGGTGGAGGGAAAGTGTTGTACTCTTTGACTGTAGAGTCTTAAAGAACTCCAGCAGTGAAGAGCTCTTCTGCCAGAGCACCATGAACTCATGATTCACTGCTCTGTACTCTCACACTGATGCGGTCAAATATCTCACTGCTGTTGAAGTAAAAGCTCTGTGGAGATCAAGAACCCAGTGTGTTTTCTGTCTTGTGCTTATGTTGATTTTAAGGTTAAGTGAGTATGATTAATAGGGATGTGCCAGGTTGGTTGACTAATCGACTAGTCGTCTAACAACCCGACTAGTTGATTAGTGGAGTCGACTACCAACAATAATATTTTTAGTGGTGCCGGTTTTAATAGGGGAAAAAAATTCTCAACTTGAGAGATGCAACTTTTTAGTGTTTTTACATGATAAATGTAAATGATGATAAATTGCTGTGAATAACAGTCAGTCAGCACAGTAAAACCTTCTGCAAGAAGATTCCTCTTCTTTGTCTTAAATTCTTTATTAGTTGAGGTGATGTGGAGAGATTAAAGTCTTTTGCTGATTCTAGCTGACCCTGTTTAAATAAATAGTTGATGTGTGAATTAAAGGGATAGTTCACTCAATAATGAAAATTCTCTCATTTACTCACCCTCATGCATCTCAAGTTGTGTATGACTTTCGTCTGCAAAACACAAAGATTTTTAGAAGCATAATTCAGCTTTGTAGGTCCATACAATGTAAGTGAATGGTGGCCAGACATTTCATGCTCCAAAAAACGCATACAGGCAGCATACAGGTAATCCATTAAACTCCAGTGGTTAAATACTTGTCTTCAGATGTGACAGGTGTGTTTGAGAAACAGATCAATATTTCAGTCCTTTTTTACTATATATCTCTACTTTCACATTCTGAAAATGAAAGTGGAGATTTATAGTAAAAAAAGGATTGAAATATTGATCTGTTTCTCACCCAAAGCGATTGCATCGCTTCAGAAGACATTAAACCACGGGAGTCGTATGGATTAATTTTATGCAGCCTTTATGTGCTTTTTTTGAACTTCAAAGTTCTGGCCACCATTAACTTGCATTGAAAGGACCTACAAAGCTGAGATATCCTTCTAAATGTGTAGAAGAATGTGTTCTGCAGAAAAAAGAAAGTCTTATGCATCTGGGATGGCATGAGGGTGATCAAATGTTGAGAGAATTTTCATTTTTGGGTGAACTATCCCTTTAAATGTGTACCTTTATCTTGCAGTTCTGCGCTTTTGAATGAGCAGCGAACTCACCCTGAAGCACGTCATACTGCATTCAGGATGCGCTTAAGCGGTTTTGTGCTCTGTTTCTTATTTCTTACTTTGATAGTTTTTGTGCAATAAGATGTTATAGATATTTAGCCTGTTTACTTGTTAAATATCCATTAGTCGGCATGTTAAAGCACTGCACTTAAGCACAAATGCATTTAAGAGAGATATATACGGACGCTAAGTGACTTCGCGTCCTTATATCCCTCTTAAATGCATCTGACTGGGGTACATTATTATCCATAACTCCAGGGTGACCAGAAGTCTCGGTTTTAAGAGGTGTGTCCTGGTGTCCAACAATTCTCTAAAAACTTTATGTCCTGGTTTCAGTTGGTAGGCTCACTGATTATCTTCTTCCTAAAATAAATATCCTCACTGTCCTTCTCACTTTTGTCTCTGGTATCTTTTGCAGAGAAGAGAAGCAGTTTTGAAGTGTCACACGTTGATTTGACCGTACATTTATTCTAGTCTTTCAGCAAATCAGCTGAAATGTATCTGGATTCCGTGGCGATGACGTCACGGAACGCTCGCGTTCTTTGGCTGAGGTCTCAATGGCATACTACCCATACTACACGTACTACTTCTGCCATATGTGTCAATGGCAGAAATAGTATAAGTAGTATGGTAGTACACCATTGCGAAAGCAGCCTGTGTCGTCCTGTCAGTCAGCGCAAGTAGAAATGCACCAATAACAAAGAGTTACCAACAACGAGCTGAAAGAAATCGACCCATTTCTGCGAGCAACACGTGAAAATGTGAACGAGGTGTGTTTTGCTGTCACTGTGAATGTTAATTTCCGCACGACCACGGAGGTAAATCAAACAATGTCACATTCAGACAGCTACACTGCACTTTTTACATCGTACAAGCAGCTAAATGTTGAGATGTGGGAATAGGCTGCATTTTTCATAATATATATGCAATTATCCCCCGTGTTTGGTTATTAGGTGTTTTGTTTCTCGTTTCTGAATATTTAAATAGTCGTAATATCCAGCACTCCCTGATCGTTACAAGTTCTTTGGACCATTTGAACAAAAAACATGCACCAACCACTTCTGGCCAACAGATGTCACTCAACGTAAAGCTTTTGTGCTGGTCCCATTAAAGCTAAACACAGTATGTGCGTGTAATGTGCAAAACTTTAGTAAGGCTATGTCAAACAAAACAAAAAACACAGTCACTCTCCATTATCACTGACTCTGAAGTATGAAGTTCCAGACATGTTAAACGTTTGGGGTTTCTTTCTTTCTTTATCTATTTATTTATTCATTAATTTTGTAGGTTTTAGTTGCGATAGAGAAAAAGAGATAGTTTATGTATGATGTCATGATAGTGTTGGATTCTTAGGGGTCAGCATGTTAAATAATAATCATATTTTTCTGCAACGCACATATACTATAACATAATCTCACCCTAATTTTGTTCTGTGGTCATTAAACCAGGCAAAGGACGTTGAAGGGCGTGTTTGATGGAGATCTTCTCAAGCAGTGCAAAAAATGCAGAAAACTGGCCTTGTATAACATGCCCAATAATTATGCATATTTATCTGTAAAGCTGTGTAATACTTATTGTTAAACAGAGAAAACATCCAATTGACCAGAATGGTTGTAACCATGTGAAGGGTCACACACGATTACAGCAAAGCCCTTTGTTTTGAAAGTGGATTAAACTTTAATGGTTGCATGAAAGATAATGGAAATGTATTTCAAAAGAGGGTGAATATTTAAAGTGAGTGGAGACATTCTTCAGTAAACATGCAGAAAAGCCCATCTATTTGCCCCTGCCATGATATTTTACCACAGCAGGAGATCTGATTGGTTTGTTCTGGGGAAGCTGAATATCACAGATTATTTTGTTTCATGTGTAGTCTCATATTCTCCAGTGTGATTTTGAGATTTCTATTTTCCTGAGCAGAAAATCCTCCCATTTCCAGAGTGTCCTGATGAATGTGTATAATCCCGAAGAGGCTGAATTGATCTGTTAGGCAGCTAACAGATGCACAGCATAAAAAAATGAGACTTTCAGTAAGTAGAATATCCACTCATTCATCAAACAGATGCCGCTGTGACTGTGGGTCTCTCTCACAGATCGGGATCATGCGATGTAGTTTACTGCTTTCAATATATGGAACACTACTACATATCCAAACATCTAAAAGTCTATGCAGTGTCATACTTCGATTCAAGTCAAAGTTTATTTATGAAATGCACAACAACATAGCATTCAGCAAATTTCCAACACCCATCCAATACTGTTATTGATGCACACAAGGGCGTAGATTTGGCTTGAACAATGGGGGGGTTATGGTACTTGTTGAAAGAACACTCTTGTTTTCTGTGTTTCATAGAGATCTGGTCATGTGAAAGCAGTGCTGCAGTCATTTGATATACTTCCTATTTGAGAATTTCCATATCAATAAAGTCAGCAGATGTCACACTAACACAGATCTATCCATTCTGTCTGCTCACTCAGCAAAGCATGGAAAGACTCTGACATACATCGTCTCTCCGCGTGCACACGTGTGTTTTTGTGTGTGCATGCATGTGTTTTGTGCAGTATAAGATGTTTTGTTCACACCCCAAGGTGGAAAATTTATGGGATGTACATGCAAGGACTTTCCACCTTTTAAGACACAGTAAAGCTAAACAAAAATGGCCTATTAATTTACCATGAATCCTATTTATTCATCTCATACTGATTATTTTTGCAGGGATTTAGCAATCATTAAATTTTATATGTTTCACCCAAGACATTTATCACATTGTCATTAACACTCTGATGTCATCCAATGTGTTCACCACAGTGGAAAAAAGCTATTTTTAACTACTTGTGGTGTGATCGTACATCCAAACCACCATGGGTGATTACACTTGACCAATAATTCCTTTTGATTGTCCTTTTTATTTTTCTCTGTGTGTTTTATATTTATGGAAACATAAATTTAACATGACTGATGAAAGCAGTGCTGCACCAAATACCTCTGAAATATTTACCTTTATCTTCTATTGTAATGGACAGATGTATAACTCCCTCAAAGTACATCATTATGAAATAAATAAAAAAGATTGGATTGAAAATATTAAGACTGTATTCCTGTGTTGAATTAAAAAGAAACATTAGGATATTGTTTTCCTTTGTGATTTAATAATTCATATGGTTAATGATAAGCATTTCAAACTTAGTGGTACTTAATTTTATACACTGCGTTTGTTCAGTGAGCCTCTAAGTTTAAATAGAAGGTGGCCTATGTGTAAACGTTACAAGGTGTATTAAAAGACCTGGATGTACTTTTGAGGTTTCTGCCAAACACAATTGCTGCAGACCAACAGGGGGCGTGGTTTTACGTGTTCGGTAGGCGGGGATCCCCGAATTGCGTCACTCGGATTGGTTAGTTGACGCTTTCCGCCCCGCCTCCTCCTCTCCACGGGGCGTGAGCCGCGCGCTGATCCCACGTGTGACGCTCGCACTCCCGGTTCGGTAATATTCCTTGAGCTGGGGCTGCAGTGCGCGCGCGCGTGTGTGTGTATGCGTGTGTCCGGAGTTGGTTTGGCTTGGAGCTATGGAAGCGGACGCGAGTCAAGTCACCTCTGGAAGCCCCAATGATTCGCAACACGACCCGGGGTAAGAAAATAGGACGAGTGCGCTCGCGCCCGTGTGTGTGTTTGGAGTTTCATTCTGTTTCAGAGCGAGCGAGTGTCCTTCCTCGTGCAGTTCGGCTGATGTTTGATTGACAGGTCATTTCAAACGGCTCATTTCAGCTCGAGTTGTTCTTAGGTCGTGTTTCAGCATTCACGCGGAAAAATTGCCGTTTTGACATCTGGACTCACTTATACTGTGTTTTTTCCCTACAGTAAAATGTTTATCGGTGGCCTCAGCTGGCAAACCTCACCAGGTAAGGAGAATTTATTACGTTTTTTGAGTTGTTTGCCTCATTTTTATCTACTGCACGCGCGGAGAGTTGTATGGCGTATGTGTTTGGAAATGTATGTCACTCTGTGTACAAGGTTATTGTGATATCCAGGCATCTGACACTGTGAGCGAGCGACGCGTCAAAACTTAAACGCTCTCATAACAATCAACGAAGCTGTTCAAATAGCAGTCGCGCGACCTTCGTTGATTTTAATGATTGCGTTCAAGTTTGTCGCGTCGCTTGCTGAGGAGACGCGATGTAACCCCCTTTTGTCCTTGTGTTTGTGTTCAGACAGCCTTAGAGACTATTTCAGTAAATTCGGGGAGATCAGAGAATGTATGGTGATGCGCGACCCCACCACCAAACGCTCCAGGTAAACACACCTGCTTACTGACTCTGTGTTCAGCTGTAAATACACTCTGTCCTGCTGTTGTGTTGAGGGCAGATCAAGAAGAGCAGGATAGAAAGCTGATCCATAATGGAATTTGACATTTGAGTTAGGACTGTACAGCGAGAGAGAGTCTTCTTTAAACATGCAATATAAACTGAAAAGGTTTGCACATTATAAAAGACTGAGTAGATTTGCAAATATATAAGACAATATAGAGCTGTACTATACATGCATACTTTGTGCTCTATTATATGCACTATACACCGATCAGCCACAACATTTAAACCACCTGCCTAATATTGTGTATGTCCCCCTCGTGCCGCCAAAACAATGCCAACCCGCATCTCAGAATAGCTTTTATAGAAATGTAAAAGTTACAGAAATACTCAAACCAGCCCATGTGGCACCAACAATCATGCCACGGTCCAAATCACTGAGATTACATTTTTTTCCCAATTCTGATGGTTGATGTGAACATTAACGGAAGCTCCTGACCCATATCTGCGTGATTTTATGCACTGCACTGCTGCCACAAGATTGGCTGATTAGATAATCGCATGGATGATTGTTGGTGCCAGATGGGCTGGTTTGAGTATTTCTGTAACTGCTGATCTCCTGGGATTTTCACACACAACAGTCTCAAGAATTTACTCCGAATGGTGCCAAAAACAAAAAACATCCAGTGAGTGGCAGTTCTGTGGACGGAAATGCCTTGTTGACTAGAGAGGCCAACAGAGAATGGCCAGACTGGTTCGAACTGACAAAGTCTACGGTAACTCAGATAACCACTCTGTACAGTTGTGGTGAGAAGAATATCATCTCAGAATGCTATTCTGAGATGTGGGTTGGTGCTGATTTGGCTGCATGACCCACACAGTATTTGGCAGGTGGTTTTAATGTTGTGGCTGATCGGTGTATTTATGTTCTTTATATGTGTGCCATAAACGACTGGGCAGATTAGGAAATTTACAAACTTTATATGCATATGCCCTATGAGCGTTTATGTGTACTTTGTACACACATTATGTATTTGTACTTTATATGTGCACTTGTACTATGTGCACTATTGTGCATTTGATAAGTGCACTATATATAGAAAAGATGGGGGTTTATTAATTCTCTGGAGGAAATTAAGAAATATATATTTATACTTTATGTGTGTACTTTATACCAGGGGTGTATGAATATTTTAAAAAGTGTGTTTCGGGGGTGGGGGTTACGGCTGCCACAATCTTGCACGAGTTCTTAAATACCACTGATTACCTCTCTAAAAGTGTGGGGGTCGAATGTAAACGTTTCTAAAAGAAGATATATTGATCTATACGTGTACTATAAATGACTGAGCGGATTTACAAATATGCATAATGCGCTTTGCATAGTGCCATTGTTTTTTTTGTCTGTTTATGGAGTTATCTCCTGACCTTCAGTGTGTTTTGTGTTTTGTTCCTCAGAGGGTTTGGCTTCATCACGTTTGCAGACGTTTCCAGTGTAGATAAAGTCTTAGCTCAACCACACCACGAATTAGACTCCAAGACGGTATGTGCCACTTTATAGCGTAAATATGTATAGTATAACGATAGCTTGATCTGTTCATGTGTCTAACTGTGTAATATTTCATCGTGCTGGAAATCCACAGCTGCTTATGTAGATATTAAATCCAGTTATTGCAGTGAAACAGATGCCATTCAGATGTATTTCTCTCCCTCAGAGTTTTTCATTTCCTTTCTCATCTCTGTTTATTTCTGTATTCTTTATTGAAAAGTTAATTTTTTTTCATGGATTTGAGTGGACTGTGAGTTTTCCTACTTGCACACGCAGCAAATGAAGTCAGCCGTTAAACTAAACGTTTTGCAGTATGAATTTGGCACCTGTGCAGATGGTGTTTAGACTGACTTTCACTCAAGGACTCTGAGCTGAAATGTGTCCTTTCCTTGTTTATCAGAGAAATCACCCAAGAGAACAGCTATTAACCCAGGTGATCTCATTCTGAATGGACATCTCTGGGTTTCCCCTTCTATTTCTTTTCACTGCCACTTAAGACTAACATGGACACACTTTTCCACCCACATGGATTTTGATGTTTTGTTGTGTATGTCTTCATATAATAAATTTGCACACCTATTGTGCAGTTCTGTTTTTGTTCGTCTGTATTTTAACCAGGGTATGAAATTAGCACCTGCCAAATGCGGGTATCTCATGGGCATTGGCGGGTAATTTTGCTCATCTACCCGCTACTCTGGCAGGGGACCTATAAGATGTCTTGGAGTGACATATGACAAGAAATGCCATTAGACACAAAGATGTACACTTGAAGAAACACACTTGATGATATTTTGAAGAACAGACGAAAGAAACCCCGTTGATACACGAGTCTAATTCGCTGTGTATTCAGAGGGTCGTTGGCAATTTGGCGCTGCGAGCGTGTCTCGCGGAACACGTGAGTTCTCACTATTTCTTCTCAGTCAGTCATCTCGGAACAGTTTGCAAGAATAGTGTCATCTGTGAGCACTGTATGTGATCTCAGACCATCTCAGGATACATATGGATATGACATGCAACAATATTGGGACTACAGGTGAATTGACATATTTGTCATCATAATTCACAGCCTCAGAAATGGTTTTTGAACAAGAAGTTTCTCTTCTGTACTTGTCTACTTTTTAGCCTGTATGTGGCAAAATTTCCATTATGATAATAATAATAGCCTATGGTGTTTAATGTTATATTGTTATATGTTATGTTTTATATTCTAAAATGACATAAAAATTATATATATATATATATATATATATTATATAAGTGGCTGGTAAAATTGGCCATTCACCTGCCACTGTGGCTGGTAGGCAAAATAAATAATAATTTCATACTCTGATTTTAACAAATTAGCCAGATAAAACTTCTATCAAACAGTTTGAAATAATAATTTTTAAAAAACCTGCACGTTCTCACTTCAGATGTCAACAGATTAAAAAAATGTATCTACTTAAAAAAATGACCCCCAGAGTGTTGGAAAATGTGAACATTTATAATGGAAATGTAGTGTTACATTAGTCAGTTTGCTGGCATTCTAAAAAAACACTCTTCTCCGCTGTGCGTTGATTTCTTTAGTTTGTTTACTTTATAGGAAAAAAAAAAACTTAAATGTCACACAAACTGACACATGAACACCTGGAGTGACTACACCACATGCTGCTTTCACTCTCCATGTCTCCTGTGCCACAGAAATGCTTGCATATCTGGCGCTGTCTGTAAATCTAACGGTAATGAATAATTATGACTGGCAGTAAGGTTTTAGGGTTGTGCTGTGTATCACTCGTATTCAGCTGAAATCAGATTTCTTTGAGCTTTTTATCTCGGCAGGGCGTTTTTGTGCAGTGTAGGGGAACAGTAAACATTTTGAGTGATGTCTTCTTGAAGAGGAAAAAAATTGAATGAATAGTGCAGGACCGATAGAGCAACCCTAATAGCCTGTCATAAATGAAATTCACCAAAAGTTACTTAACATATTAAAACAGTCAGGACATTGTTGAAAATAATTAACAGCTAAGTCAAATCTACGAGAGAAAAAAAATGCACTGAAAAGTCGAGCGTATTTCACGACGTGCATTAGCATATGATCTAGTATGGTTAAGAACATTAACCAATAACAGTTACTCTGCTCAGTTATATCTGCTCCAGATATACTCTCCTTCTTTTTTTTTTTTTTTAAGTAATTGTATTATTACTGTATTTAAAATGTAACATTAACATTACAGTAATTTAAGAGCTTCCTTTGTAAAAATATTAAGCCCAACGTAAATGTGTAAAAATGTTGAACAGTTTAATGGAGAAAAATATTAACCGACTAGTAATTCCAGTGTCGACTAGCAGCATCAGTACCGTTTTTGCACCTACCAGGTTCATTTGTTGTCTATGTAGGCAGCTCACTGCCTTTGGCTTTTCCTAAGACAGTTGTAAAAGAGTTCGGCTGAAAGCTGGTCTGGTCTTTGAATCTTTAGCGCTTTTCTACCATCGGGCTGAATGGTTCTTGTAGCGAAACTGGCACGGTTAAGGTTTCTTTTTCCACTGTGATGTTTGAATGTATGTAACAAATACGTCAGATGGCAACAGCCTGAGAGGTACATTGGAGCGAGTGCGCTGTGGAGGATGATCGCATATTTCTGTTTTTAGGACTCCCCTTGTTTTTAATGTGCTAAAGCACAGGAAAGACATGTCCCATGTAGCAAAAAGGAAAGCAAAGAGAAAAAGCTGAGAGGTTTACTATTATTTGCCGAGTGGTAGTGCATGCCACCGGACACTAGTCTGGTAAAAGTTACCAGACTAGCTAAAAAGGACATTTATTGACAAAATATTAAATGAGTAAAATAATGAAATATTATTTTATTTTTAATGAGGTAGCTAGCGTAATCTACCTCCCTGAAAAAAAGGCATGTAGAAAAATAATGTACTAAGCCATCATCATAAATCATGAAGATACACCAAACATACATTCATTTTTTTTTTAATACAAAATGTTTTACTTCACCACAACGACTTTTGCTAGCTACCTAGAAACAAATGAAATACTTAGGCATTGGCAAATTGACAGTCGTGAGTCGCCACGTACTAAAGCCATTCCACCAGCGAGAAATCCGTGCAGAAAACGGTTTGTAATCACGCTGTGCCAAACCGTACTAAACCGGAAATGCTACTGGAACCGTTCCTCACCGTGCTAAGAACTGTTTGGCCTGATTGTGGAAAAGCGGCTTTTTTTTTTCTTCTAAGGAATGGATATAGATCTCACTATATTCTGAACTCAAAAGGCAACTGACACATTAAACTATTAGTGCTGAGCTGGAATAGGCTCAGAAAATACTTCATCTGAAAAAACACACTCAAAAGACTTTATTTACACAACTTGTCTTCTAGTATAAATTCTATGTTGCCCTAATAACAGTTGTCTGAAGTTTGTTTCAGATTGTTATTGCTTGCTGTGAAGTTGGTCATTATACTTTTTCAAATGGCTTTAATTAGGTCATCTAACTGAATGACCTGGACTGAACCGTGCTCTTCCTAGTAAAATAAAAGTCTCTTATACAGCATTAGTAGTCCTAGACAAATGTTAATGTTGACAAATGTTAAGACTGTACCAACAGGTGTAATTAGTGATGACCTACAGTATGAGGTCATGACCCCATAAATGCTTAATTTATTGAAAATTTTATCAGACTACAGCAACATTTGCAAATAGATAAAATCTTTGACAGTTGGCATTTAAAGTTGATTATGGAGAACTTGAAATAATGTATTTTTAAAACTTAATTTTATTCAGATTCTTGTAGTGTCTTCACAGGGCCAGGCCAGCATACACACAGTGTTGTCCATTTGTCCGTTCATTCATTGGAACAGGATGCTCGCAGGCTGTATGGGAAAAAACCTCCTAATTTGTACTGATTGAAATTCAAAGCATAATGTTGTTTCTGCTCACACGGGCTTGTTTCTATGGAGTAATTGAGGTTGAATTGGTTAAGCCTCAGGCTAATTGCTAAAATGAATCGTCACAGAGAGGGTTTCCATACCCAGGTGTTACAAAATCCATCTCTCTAATTGACCTGATTTGAGAAGATAACAATCATGGCCCAGTCAAATGGAATTATGAGGAAAAAGGTTTAGTTCATCAAACAAAAGTGTCTCATCTCTGTGAATAATCGCACTGTACGTTGTCATGTTCACTGATCTTTGTGATCTCCATATGAACATATACTTTTGCCAACACAGAAAACACAGAAAAAGTATGGGTGCTGATAATTTTTGTGTGCTGATGAGGTTGAAGGGAAAATAGAAGTTGACATAAAAGGCTATACAGTATGTCCAGGGTGTTTCCGCTTGTGTGTGTGTGTGTGTGTGTGTGTGTGTGTGTGTGTGTGTGTGTGTTTTGTTCAGAAAGGCTCTGGGTCTTTAATACACACTTACATGCTGCAGAGTCCTCAGGCAAATGTTCAAATCTACGCTGGGTGTTTTGCTACAATCGAAAGATTTTGCCTTGCTGAACATGGACAAGTAATTTACTGCAAGAGCCCAATTTCGATCTGTTTATGATTTTCCTCTTGACTACGTCTGCCTGGATGAGATTGTTTGAAACTCCTCTTTATAAGAGGCTGTATTAAGGCTAAGGCATGACAGTGTGACATTGAAGCATGAAATAGTTTCTCTAATAATTCTTTCTCTGTGTATACCTCAACACAAGTTCAACAGTAAGATGGAACAAAAACTGAAATTTGCAATATGACAAGCTAAAGATGGGAACTATGTGTATCTTATTAACCTCTACAGTTAATATCATTGTCCAGTATGACCCATCCATGCTCATTATTTTTCATTCTAAAGCTTTTTGGTGTTGATTTCTTGAAGTATGAAAGAGTGTATTGATTAATGTGCATTAAAAGAATGTTCTGATTTTGATACAAATTAAGCTCTTTTGACAGCATTTGTGGCATGGCGTCTGCACAGAAATAAGTTCTGACAATCATAAATCATTTAGTTAGTAATGCCCTTTCTGTGGAAGAGAGTTTTTTTAAATGTAAAACCTCTTAAACATGACAAGACTTGAGCATTTTATGTGTTATCTTAAAGGAATATTCTGGGTTCAATACAAGTTAAGCTCAGTCGACAGCATTTGTGGCATAATATTGATTTATTTTTACTTACCCTCCTTTTCTTAAAGAAAAAAAAGAAAAGAAAAAATATGGTTACAGATTGAGGCACTTACAATGGGAGTGAATGGGCTCAATATGTAGTTTTAGTAAAAAGTTTAGCCACATGACATAAACATTGTGCGTGTTGACATGATTTTAGTCTGATAAAGTCACTTACAAACCTTTTCTGTGTAAAGTTATAGCCAGTTTTTGATGTAATGTCAACAAACCCTGAAACGGCTGTAAAAATTATGATATAAACAACTTCACAGCTCAAATAAAACATGATTTTTAACAGAAGAATTAATAAAATGCTTTGGCCCTGTTCACTTCCATTGAAAGTGCTCAACCTCGATTTTTGCCTTTTTTTCTTTTAAAGAAAAGGAGGAACGAGTTGAAATAATTTTTTATGGTAATGAACATTATGCTACAAATGCTGCCGATTGAGCTTAACTTGAATTGAACCCCGAATGTTCTTTTAAGACTATTTAAATAACTATTGATAAAATCGCTTCACTTCTAATCTTTACATTATATCCAAACACTATCATGACCATATAAAGCCATTAAACACTGTACTGTAGCATTTGTGTGATACAAGCAAGGAAAAAGAGACATGCTGTAACTATCCGTAAAGTCCTGTTTACATAGAGAACAATTCACCCACATAAATTACATTGGTAACGCATAACTAAAAGTTGTCATCCCATTTCTAAAAGGACAATTTAAACAACTTTACAGCTGAAATTTCATTTTTGTTTTGTACAAAAAAAAAAAAATGCATAGCACTTTAACAAAAGTACAAGCTTCACATATCTGATTTTTAACCCAATGGAATGCATTGGCCTATAGACTTCTGTTGTAAGTGTTTTACTATAAATGTGATTTTTGCTTGTCTTTACAAACTGATGGACGAGTCATTTATTTTCTGGGGTAATCGATAGAATCTGGAGTACAACTTGTATTAAACTTGGAACATTCCTTGAAAATATGACTCTTCCTCTCTTATTATCCTCTCTCTTTCTCTCTTTTTTCTGCACAGATTGATCCTAAGGTCGCCTTTCCTCGACGCGCTCTACCTAAGGTCAGTTTTGAGAAAATGTAGCTTGATGCCGTCATCACTGTCTTGTTTGCACTGCATAGAAATGTCATTTTAGCACTTGTGGTGCAAACTTGTGCCTTTTAAGGTTTGATCCTGGACAGAAATTATAATTACATAGTGGGATACCTACAGTACTATATGTTTGCAGTCAGTGATGCCTGTGTCCATCACAATTTATTTGCAAGGATTTGTGGATCTTGCTGTGATTAGGTGTCTTTGTGTCCCTATCTTCTGTGCTAAGGCAGTTCTTCCTCTTTTATTCTTTAAATTGGTCTAAAGCTCAGAGCTTTTGCCCAAGTGCCGTCCACTCTGGCAAGTTCTTCTTTTGGTCCCAAAACAAGCTAAGATTGATAATAGATTTTTCCTGGTTTGAGTGACTCGCAGATGGGTTTTTGTTGTTGTTGTTGTTGAATGGCTCAGGCTTCAGACGGAGGATAAACATGTCAAATCCGGGACATGTCTTCAAAGACTATTGGCATACATTTCCCAAATTTCCAGACAGATTTTTTTTCTTTATTTGCCAGTTTTGGTCTCTTAACCTTTTCTCTTAGAACTTCAAAAACAGCTCAGACATTTTCCCCACTGCAGGTCCCTAGATTCCTGCTGAAACAAAGAAAATACATATTTGCTCTTAAGGCAGCGTTGTTATTTTTTGTTTTCTCTGTACCTCCTAAAACAATATGACCCCCCCAGCAGACGACAGTTTATGAGAACTGAATTGTCAATTTCAGGGAGACAAGTACAGGTTTCTCTTTCTTGTACCTTGGCATCATTTCTGTTTTTTATTTTTTTATACCACAGAGATAGATAAAATTAATGTATACTACTGTTGTTTTTATGAGTAAACGGTAGGGCTGAGTATTGATAAAGATGTTGCGATTCATAAGCTCTCGAATCAATTCGATTCCGATTTCGATTCATATGGGTATATTCAGAGACTACTGAGCAGAGACTGGCCACTTCTATTAAAATGAATGGGAGAAATTGGAACACCCAATGATCAACAGATGTAGAAAGGAAGTCCCGCCTTACAGGTAAAAAAGCCGATCACCTTTTAGATACAGATATCGCCTGTGAATCAACACGAGTACGCGCATGTGCATTAGCTATGCAAGCCGGGAATTTTTTTTTTTTTTTTTTTACATTATTTGAGGTAACGAAGCACAATTTATGATCTCAGTGTCGTCAGATTTTATTGCTGATTTGAAATATGTTCTTTGATTATAATCTTGACCAACCGTTTATGAGATTCTGGTGTTTCCCCATTCAAGTAGATAGGAGCTGCATTGTCATGAATGGAAATAGCCTCCTGAGAGTGTTCCAAAGATTTCAGTTATAATGTCCATTTTGCTTACATATGGAAGAAATTATCTTTCAGATAATGTTGTTTATTATACAGGGGACCTTTGGAATAGGTAGCCTACATTACGAAAATATTAATTTTACAAATTATTTTACTTGTTTTTCATCGTTTTATTCATGTTTTTGCTATTTAAAAATGTAAAAATCCATTTATTCCATCAATTAATATGAAATTATATTGCATATATTATATTTTGTTACATATTTATAGTTTATATTATTTGCAAGAATTTACATTGATTTGTAGAACACGTGTGAAAAATCAGTACCGTCTCTTTAATAAAACGGGCAGTTCAGTAGAGAGCGTATGTGAATGAGCGCATATTAATGAGAGAGGAATCGAATGGCTTATTTACCTCATCTGTGCTCTTCATGATTAGAATTAAATGTTTGTTTTGTTGTTTTTGATCAACAGTTGACTGTAAGGAACAGAAAGGATATAAAAAGAGACTCCATGACAAATGGATTGCGGGATCTCGACTTGACACGGAACGAGTTGCTCTCAGTATGCAGTGAAAGGAACTTCTTCTGAACAATATTACTCAATACCAGCCAGTGGCTAATCACAGACATTTTTAGTCGCATAACGTGAAATTTGGTCTCGTATGCGAGTGATTTACTGACATTGTAGAGAGTTGTGCATATAGTAAAAGACTGATCTTGGGATATAAGAATCAATATCAAGATTGTTCGAATGAAGATCGAGATGCATCGGAAAATCAATATTTGTACCCAGTCCTAGTAAACGGAAAGCGAAGCTCATCAGTGCAGGAGCTATATTTATTTTAGTGTGAAGCAGAGAATGTGGATTTGAAAGGATCTTAAGGCAGTATGATTAAGGCAGATCTATTGGCATTGCATAGGATTTTTTTTTGTACATGTAAAATTGATTTTAGACCGTAAGCAGCCAGCTAATCATTCTTGTCACACATCTTGAATACACACTGGCTGAACAGTAGTGCTCATGTTTATTTCTCTGTGTTAGGTCTGTAAGAGTGAGATGGTGAGATGAAATCTATGATTTGTTTACATTGAGAGTTAAGAATGGATGTGGTGACTTTTAACAAGACTTTTGAGCAACTGAATTGGTTCCCTGATGATGTCACCAGTGATGTAATTTACACTACACTCATGAGTTTTACCAGCTACTGTGTCTCCTCTCCTCGTGGAGAGTCTTAGAAATGAGCATCTCATTGGTGGCCAAAGTGACCATTGCTGCTGACATCTCCCAAGATGGTTTCCTATCCAATATTTGTTGCTGCTGTTGTGTTGTGCTGTGATATCACAACAGATCCTGGCATGTCTCGACATGATTTTAATTGCTACTGGGACTGTAGCCTCTTGTGTCATGAAAAGAGCTTTGAAAGCTTGCTATGGAAATGAGAGCTAGTCACAAGTCTCTTCAGAAGAGGTGACCAGCGTGATTAATGTTTTCCTGCATCATTAGCATGTAGTCATTGAGAACGGCCATTCCGTTTTGAGACGTCCCTGAATGCCAGAGCTTATATGAGACAGCCATCCAGTTCAGAGCAGATACGTCCCTAACTATGAGAAAAGTTCCTAGCTTTGTCAATGATGGAGTCCAGTTATTGGTGCACCAATCAGGAAATTTGAGGTCAATATGATCACCGATATTTGAACACTGTGATCGGCCGATACCACTGATATATACACACTACCGGTCAAAAGTTTTGAAACACTTGACTGAAATGTTTCTCATGATCTTAAAAAATCTTTTGATCTGAAGGCGTATGCTTACATTTTTAATTAGTTTTGTAGACAAAAATATAATTGTGCCACCAGATTAATTTATTTCATTATAAAACTAAAATGTAATTTAAAAAAATAAGTTTTTGAAATTGATGACTTGGACCAAATAATAAAGAAAAGCAGCCATTAAGTGCCCAACATAGATGGGAACTCCTTCAATACTGTTTAGAAAGCATCCCAGGGTGATACCTCAAGAAGTTGGTTGAGAAAATGCCAAGAGTACATGTCTGCAAATTCTAGGCAAAGGGTGACTACTTTGAAGATGCTAAAATATAACACAGTTTTGATTTATTTTGAATTTTGTTTAGTCACAACATAATTCCCATACTTCCATTTATGTTATACCATCTATCTGTATATGCAGCTCTGGAAAAAATTAAGAGACTACTACAAAATTATAAATTCTCTGGATTTACTGTTTATAGGTATGTGTTTGAGTAAAATGAAAATTTTCATTTTATTTGTAAGTACTGACATAATTTCTCCCAGATTCCAAATAAAAATATTGTCATTTAGAGCATTTATTTGCAGAAAATTACAACTGGTCAAAATAACAAAAAAGATGCAGTGTTTTCAGACATCGAATAATGCAAAGAAAACAAATTCATATTCATTTATAAACAATACAATACTAATGTTTTAACTTGGGAAGAGTTCAGAAATCAGTAGTTGGTGGAATAACCCTGATTTTCAATCACAGCTTTCATACGTCTTGGCATGCTCTCTACCAGTCTTTCACATTGCTGTTGGATGACTTTATGCCATTCGAGCAGCTCGGCTTTGTTTGATGGCTTGTGGCTATCCATCTTCCTCTTGATTACATTTCAGAGGTTTTCAATGGGGCTCAAGTCTGGAAATTGGGCTGGCCTTGACAGGGTCTTGATCTGGTGCTCCTCCATCCACTCCTTGATTGACCTGGCTGTGTGGCAATGGTGCATTGTCCTGCTGGAAAAACCAATCCTCAGAGTTGGGGAACATTGTCAGAGCAGAAGGAAGCAAGTTTTCTTCCAGGATAAACTTGTACGTGGCTTGATTCATGCATCCTTCACAAAGACGAATCTGCCTGATTCCAGCCTGTGAATGTGAAAGACTGGTAGAGAGAATGCCAAGACACATGAAAGCTGTGATTGAAAATCAGGGTTATCCACCAAATATTGATTTCTGAACTCTTCCTAAGTTAAAACCTTAGTATTGTGTTGTTTAAAAATGAATATGACCTTTGCATTGTTCGAGGTCTCGAAAACACTTCATCTTTTTTATTTTGATCAGTTGTCATTTTCTGCAAATAAATGCTCTAAATGACAATATTTTTATTTAGAATTTGGGAGAAATGTCGTCAGTACTTTATAGAATAAAACAAAAAATTTCATTTTACACATACCTATAAACAGTAAATCCAGAGAATTGATAATTTTGCAGTGGTCTCTTAATTTTTTCCAGAGCTGAATATACAGTGTGTGTGTATATGTATATATATACTGTATATATGTATACATATATATATATATTTCACAATTTCTGCCAGGGTATGCAAACTTCTGAGCACAACTGTGTGTGTATATATCAGTTGTACTCGGAAGTTTGCATACCCTGGCAGAAATTGTGAAATTTTGGCATTGATTTTGAAAGTCTTTTAAGGATAGTGATCATATGAAGCCATTTATTATCACATAGTTGTTTGGCTCCTTTTTAAATCATAATGATAACAGAAATCACCCAAATGGCCCTGATCAAAAGTTTACATACCCTTGAATGTTTGGCCTTGTTACAGACACACAAGGTGACACACACAGGTTTAAATGGCAATTAAAGGCTTATTTCCCATACCTGTGGCTTTCTAAATTGCAATTAGTGTCTGTGTATAAATAGTCAATGAGTTTGTTAGCTCTCACATGGATGCACTGACCAAGCTAGATACTGAGCCATGGGGAGCAGAAAAGAACTGTCAAAAGACCTGCGTAACAAGGTAATGGAACTTTATAAAGATGGAAAAGGATATAAAAGTTATCCAAAGCCTTGAAAATGCCAGTCAGTACTGTTCAATCACTTATTATGAAGTGGAAAATTCTGGGATCTCTTGATACCAAGCCAAGGTCAGGTAGACCAAGAAAGATTTCAGCCACAACTACCAGAAGAATTGTTCGGGATACAAAGGAAAACCTACAGGTAACCTCAGGAGAAATACAGGCTGCTCTGGAAAAAGACGGTGTGGTTGTTTCAAGGAGCACAATACGACGATAATTGAACAAAAATGAGCTGCATGGTCGAGTTGCCAGAAAGAAGCCTTTACTGTGCCAGTGCCACAAAAAAGCCCGGTTACAATATGCCCGACAACACCTTGACATGCCTCACAGCTTCTGGCACACTGTAATTTGGAGTGAGGAGACCAAAATAGAGCTTTATGGTCACAGCCATAAGCGCTATGTTTGGAGAGGGGTCAACAAGGCCTATGGTGAAAAGAATACCATCCCCACTGTGAAGCATGGTGGTGGCTCACTGATGTTTTGGGGGTGTGTGAGCTCTAAAGGCACGGGGAATCTTGTGAAAATTGATGGCAAGATGAATGCAGCATGTTATCAGAAGCTGCGCATGGGACGCTCTTGGACTTCCCAGCATGAAAATGACCCTAAGCACAAGGCCAAGTTGACCCTCCAGTGGTTACAGCAGAAAAAGGTGAAGGTTCTGGAGTGGCCATCACAGTCTCCTGACCTTAATATCATCGAGCCACTCTGGGGAGATCTCAAACGTGCGGTTCATGCAAGACGACCAAAGACTTTGCATGACCTGGAGGCATTTTGCCAAGACGAATGGGCAGCTATACCACCTGCAAGAATTTGGGGCCTCATAGACAACTATTACAAAAGACTGCACGCTGTCATTGATGCAAAAGGGGGCAATACGCATTATTAAGAACTAAGGGAATGCAGACTTTTGAACAGGGGTCATTTCATTTTTTTCTTTGTTGCCATGTTTTGTTTTATGATTGTGCCATTCTGTTATAACCTACAGTTGAATATGAGTCCCATAAGAAATAAATGTGTTTTGCCTGCTCACTCATGTTTTCTTTAAAAAATGGTACATATATTACCAATTCTCCAAGGGTATGCAAACTTTTGAGCACAACTGTGTGTGTGTGTGTGTGTGTGTGTATATATAATATATAACATTGATTATCTCGTTACAGTTGCACCTTTCAAGGGGTGGGGATATATTAGGCAGCAAGTGAACAGTCAGTTCTTGAATTTCATGTGTTGGAAGCAGGAATGATGGCAAGTGTAAGGATCTGAGTGACTTTTACAAGGGCCAAATTGTGATGGCTAAATGACTGGGTCAGAGCATTTCTAAAACGGCAGGTGTTGTGGGGTGTTCCCTGTATGCAGTGGTTAGTACCTACCAAAAGTGTTCCAAGGAAGGACAACCGGTGAACCGGCGACAGGGTCATGGGCGCCCAAGGCTCATTGATGCGCGTGGGGAGCGAAGGCTAGCCCGTCTGGTCCGATCCAACAGAAGAGCTTCTGTAGCACAAATTGCTGAAAAACTTAATGCTGGCCATGATAGAAAGGTGTCAGAACACACAGTGCATTGCAGCCGCAGACCTGTCAGAGTGCCCATGCTGACTCCTGTCCACCGCCGTAAGTGCCTAAAATGGGCACGTGAGCGTCAGAACTGGACCATGGTGCAATGGAAGAAAGTGTCCTGGTCTGATGAATCACGTTTTCTTTTAGATAATGTGGACGGCCGGGTGCATGTGCATCGTTTACCTGGGGAAGAGATGGCAACAGGGTGCACTTTGGGAAGAAGGTAGGCTGGCGGAGGCAGTGTGATGCTCTGGGCAATGTTCTGCTGGGAAACCTTGGGTCCTGGCATTCATGTGGATGTTACTTTGACATGTACCACCTACCTACAGATTGTTGCAGACCATGTACACCCCTTTCTGGTTTGAGCTGACAGAAAGGCTAAGGTAACTCAGATATCCACTCTGTACAATTGTAGTGAGCAGAATAGCATCTCAGAATGCACAACACATTGAACCTTGAGGTTCTTTGAGCCAAGAACAGAAAGCTAAAGCTGCAGTGGGCCTACAATCTGTGTACCTCAGCTGAAATCGAGATTCATCAGACCAGGCTATGTTTTTCCGGTCTTTAACTGTCCAGTTTTGGTGAGTCTGTGCCCACTGCAGCCTCAGCTTTCTGTTCTTGGCTGACAGAAGTGAAACCTGATGTGGTCTTCAGCTTTTGTAGCCCATTCGCCTCAGGGTTCGATGTGTTGTGCATTCTGAGATGCTATTCTGCTCACTATAATTGTACAGAGTGGATATCTGAGTTACCGTAGCCTTTCTGTCAGCTCGAACCAGTCTGGCCATTCTCTGTTGCTCCTGACATTGAAACTCATTTAAAAATCTTTTTGAAAAATTTAAGGAGTGCAGACTCATAAGAGTTGTCATCCGTTCTATAGTCTGACTACACAGCATGGATGCTATTGTGTGCAGTCATAGAGGACAGTGCAAAATAGTGTCATTTGTTTGTTGTCTTTTATTTGCCAGTTCCCAATCTTTCTTTCTCATCACGTGCAGTTAGACAGCAACCTCACAACTGTGCTGTGGCACTGTAGGCTTTATTCAGCAATGGCACAGAATCTTTGATCTGCTTTAGTAAGTAGTACATTCATAGGCATTTATCAGGCACTTTTATCCAAACTGACTTCCAGTATGCTCATAATGGGGAACGTCCCCCTAGAGCAACTTGGGGATGAGTGTCTTGCGAAACACGTATGACTTCCTATCTTTTGTGGAACACACAAGGTCACAATTCATTTTTATTCCATCTGTTTTCCATACAATGACAGTGAGTGGTGTCTGAGGCTATCATTCTGCATCTCCTTGTTTTTACACGGAAGGAAAAAAAAGTCTTACAGATTTGTAACACCATGAGGGTGAGTAAATGATGACCAAATTAAATTTTTTAGATGAACAGTCTCTTTAAGCATGACTACAACAAGGCAAGATTTAACTAAAGACTAAAGGAATGCCACCACTATGCTTTCAGTCATGACACACACAGACACGCACTCTGCCACACAGGCGCACATATGCCTTTCCCAAAGTGAAGGGATGAAGTTTTTGAGCAACTTTCCTGATTTTTGCTGTTTTCCTTTATAAGTCTGCCATCAAAGGCACCAGGAAAGGACTGCTCACCTCTATTTCTCTCATCAACTCTCTCTTTCTGAGTAATCATGTGGTTAGCCCTGTCTCTGAATGGAATGGGATTTAGTTGTACATTTGTGATGTTGCAGTTTCTCAACTCAGCTGAAGCTCTCAATTTTGTTCCCATCTTAAAAGCAGAAAATAACCTAAAGTAGAGCAGTGAGTGTCTGCCATGTGTGGGTTTAAGAAAAAAAATGCACTTTTTAAAATGGCCCTGCAAAGCAGACAGGACACCCATCGACTTTTCGCAGAAAACAAGAAACAATCCAATATATGGCAAAGCCAGCCAGGATCATTGGGAGGGAAAATTCAATCAGTCAGTGCTGAGCTGATGAGATCACAGTATCGGCATACCTCACTCTCAATTCATAGTGAAAAAGTTTGTAATGGACACAGTTTGTAGGGCTGGAAAAAAAAATAGATTCTGTTACAAATCTCGATTCTTGAGCCAAACTGTTTTAAAATAGTCTCCCTGATGAAAAATAGATTTGTTTTAATTTAATAATAAAAATAAATAAATACATGTTCATCTTAATGCAACAATGATTAATAGATAAATTATAGGATGCTAAATTTGTGCAGAGTTCCATGTAACAGTTTTTCTCTGAGAAGTTTTGTCTCTCTAATTCTTTACATTCATTCCTTTAACGCACCGCTGCTACAGCCATCAAAGCGCCGTTTGTTCACTGTCGGATGTGAAAATCCTCTGCTGTGATCAATGGTCCTGTTATTATACATAATCCAAAAGTAAATTTGAGAGGTGTTGTGGAGACTATTTGTCATAAGTTATTCTGTCTGACACTGCTTTAATAAATAGTTGAGGCTCATCAAACTGTTGGATGCCGTAAAATACATGTCGCGCTCCTGCAATATTTACAATCTAACAGCCAGGGTATTTATGCACTGTGGTGGGTGATTTTGCACATTTACCCGCCACTGTCGACATGAAATGCCGCTAGACATCAAAGACGCATGCTTGAGGAATCGCACCTGATTTTATTTTGAAGAAAAGACTAAAGGAATGCCGGCGATGCGCATGTCTGATTGCTTTTGTTTTCAGAAGTTCATTTGCACTTTGGCGCCAATGCGCGCAACGGGATTGTGTCTTGTGGAATACGGGAAAATTGTGAGTTCTCGCTTTTTTTCTCTGTCAGTCATCTGGGAGAAATTTGTAAGAATAGTGTTGTCTATGAGAACGCTGCATAGTATCTCAGACTATCTCAGGATGCATATGCAAATAACATGCAACGACATTGGGACTACAGGTGAATTGTCATGTGTGTCATAATTCAGTAGAGCCCCAGAAATGTTTCATGAACAAGCTTACTCTTTAGCCTCCATTTGTATGTTACAAAATGATCATTATGATAATAGTAATAGCCTATGGTAATACTGTATATTTATGTTATAGAGCCTGACTGATACTGATTTTTAGAGAGGGACAATTCACCGATTACCGATATGGTGGCCGATATATAACAGTTTTGAGCTGAAATGAAAACAGACCTTTTCTATGTGGATTTTTCACCGATTTTTCACCGATATGACTATGCAGAGGTACTCCAGAAGGCTGCTTTCTTAAATATTTTTATCAAAGAATTTTTGACATTATTATTTTACATTGTCAACAAATTTCTAGAAATGAACACTAAGAAAATAAAGAATAAATAAAAATACAATAAATAGCTTAATAAACATCAGTACTGTGTTTAGTATAAGTCAATTGCTGACCGTATAAATAAAGAATAAATAAAAATAAAAAATAGCTAAATAAACATCAGTATTGCTGTTTAGTATCAGTCAAATGCTGACCAATAAAATAAAGAATAAATAAATATAAAATAAATGGCTAAATAAACATCAGTACTGTTTAGTATCAGTCAAATGCTGACCATTTAAATAAAGAATAAATAAAAATAAAATAAATAAACATCAGTACTGTTAAGTATCAGTCAAATGCTGACCATTTAAATAAAAATAAAATAAATAGCTAAATAAACATCAGTACTGTTTAGTATCAGTCAAATGCTGACCATTTAAATAAAGAATAAATAAAAATAAAATAAATAAACATCCGTACTGTTAAGTATCAGTCAAATGCTGACCATTAAAATAAAGAATAAATAAAAATAAAATAAATAGCTAAATAAACATCAGTATTGTTTAGTATCAGTCAAATGCTGTCCATTAAAATAAAGAATAAATAAAAAATAAAATAAATAGCTAAATAATCAGTACTGTTTAGTATCAGTCAAATGCTGACCATTAAAATAAAGAATACATACAAATAAAATAAATAGCTAAATAAACATCAGTACTGTTTAGTATCAGTCAAATGCTGACTATATTAATACTGCCGAGACGAGAGATAAACAGCAGTAGCAGTATTACAACGTATTCTGCTATACAAGTTTAGGGGAAACTTTCAACGGTGGAAAACCAGACTTCTAAATATTACATTTTATAACTGCAATGATTGGAATTGTTCAGTTGAAGGGGGTACCAAACTGAATCCTGAACAAAACAGTTTGGTGAATACATGTTTACTCATTAGCTTCCACTCAGCTGACAACAATGAAAGTAGCTACGTGATTAGCTAGTTAGCTATAAGCTCATTGTCACGGAGAGTAAAAGACGGACATTGTTTATTTTACTTTCCAGCATTGTGTCTCACCAACTAGGTAACAACATAGCATGAAATCAACACTCATCAGACACAATCCACCACTGCACCGTTGTCTGCTGAGCTGCAAAAAGATGCTCTGATGTTTACCTTTCAATCATTACTGACTGCACTGACTATAGCTGGCTAACAGCAAACAGACATGAGTGACATGGTTGTCAGGGACAAGGTTAATGTTATATTAGTTATATTGAAAAGGGAAAATGATGGGGTCATTGTTTATTAAGTTTTCAGTATGTATTTCACAAACTAGTTAACTTACAGAGACACAGCTCAACTCCGCCCTGTCTGCAGAGCCACTGTTCATTTCAGAGTCAGCTCTGTAAACAATGGAGTCGGAGCGCTCTACTGAACAAACTACGCTATGACACCAATCCTAAGCATTGTTTTCTGCATTATATGTTCTGAAAAAAAGTTTTCATATCGGTGCATATCGGTAAAATATACGCCGATACCGATATATCGGTGAAAGGCTAATATCGGCTGACCGATATGTTGGTCGGGCACTAATATGTTATATTTTATATTCTAAAATAAAAAAATGTGTTTGATAAGTTAAAATGATATATTGTATAGCCTATTTTATTTGTTGAATACAAATAGATATAATGCAGCCTTGTACATGGATTCCTAGGCACTAACTAGTCGCCTAGCTCAGACAATGCACTGACTGGTCGATTGGTAATTTTAAAGGGGTCAAGAAATGCTCTTTTTTTTATTTTTTTTTATTTTTTATTTTTTTATATTATCTTCTCTGAGGTCCACTGATAATGTTAGTAAAGTTTTTTTTCTTCACCAAAACAGGCATAATTTTTTAATATATGATAATTTTTTACCCTTTCTCTGACCATCTTTTTGAAAAGCTCGAGTTTTGCCTCAGTTCCTCCTTTAAACTTCAGTGTAAACGCCCTCTGTTATGATTGGCTAACAGCGTGCAGCCCCTCAAATTCAGCCATTTTCAAAAATCAGTCGGAAGAGAATAAACAGGCACTAAAACACTAGAAATGTACATTTCACTGTTTACACAACACACATCTGAGTATATTACACTATTCATCTCAGGCACAACTGTTAACACTCACACCCTGTCTACACCGGACGCTACAATCAGTGATGCTGTCTACCATGGAAGCGTCTGTTGCGGCGCATTACTCCAACAGTAAACAAACAGATGTCCCGTTCCATTTTGCACTGGCGCTACTAATGCCAACAACACACAGACATGTTTCAGAAAGTTTGTGTCTACGCACCCGGTGTAGACAGCCTCAAGCCGTTGCGTCGCGCTGCGTCAACGGATGCACCCGGTGTGCACAGCGCGTCAGCATCATGACATTTGAAATATTAATGAATGGAACTGTTTACTTAAGTCTTTGATCAAGTCCAGTAGTGTTTTTAACTGTCCCATATCCTTCAATGACAATTCCTTGGCATAGACTCGTTTTATGACTGCTTCACAAGACGCACACATCCAGATTATCATCCTGCACTGAGGTGCACATCGCTGGAATCAAAACGGACAAAGACGTCCATCTTGTGCGTTTTGCATACACCAACAATTAAAAATAGCGCTGATAGGTGAAAGAACAGTTTGTTGAAAAGTTTAAGCAACAAAACAACAGGAGTCACAACAGCTGATTAAACACATCTTCTCTTCAGAGTTGAAACTTGACACTGCGTCTTTTCGAAGCATGCCAGAGAGATGACAATAGTCAAAGACATCTGTGTGTAGTACATGTTTGTATGCAAAAATAATTAAAAATAGTCCAGATGAGTCCCCTTTCGTGTTCATGAGTAGTGAGGCCACAGGCCTTTTGTCTTTCTCTCTGTCTCTGTTTACGAGCCAAGTGAGCACCAGTGGGCTGGGCCATGGGTGCGATGATTTTAAAATAGGCATTGATGATGTTGCTGTAGAGGCCGTCTTGAATTAATGAGTACCCCAAGTGACGTAGACTTGTCATGGAAGTAGAGAACGGGGTGTGTTGGCTGCTTGTTTTCAATAAATGGTTTTATTGCGTTGGGGATTAAGTTTTGAGTTTTTGAATTTACAGTATGTTTTTATAGTAGAGTGACCTCTTATATGTCAAAATATCAAGAGAATATTATTCCTCATTACATGACCCCTTTAAATTGGTAGTTTTGCACATCCTACATTTGGCCACATCCCTACCTTTTACCTGCAAATTATAGCCTATATTAAAGAGTGAAAACAAATGTAATTTCAGACACAACTGTTCTTCATTTCTTTCTAAGAAAAAGAAAGGAACAACTTTTTTATTTCAAAACATCAAATCGCAATACTCGCAGAATCGCAATATCACAATACATATCGAATCGGCTAGGAAATATTGTTGTAATATTGAATTGGGAGGTATGTGGTAATTCCCAGCCATATAGTCGAGTGGTGGGGGGTCAGGGTGAAGTGTGTGGTAGTTTCTGATGAAAAATGTGGATTGTGGAAGAGTGACTGTAGTGGTATGACACAAAACACATGTTTTTTCAGTTTTATGTCATAGACCTACAGTCACTCACTTTTCAACAGTAAAATGTTGCCTGTGGAGGTGCAGATTTAAGATATTGTGTTAGACTGTATTTCTAAGTTTAGCAGAATGACCAATGTTGAATTATTTAGCAAACTCTCTTGGGCTACTTCCTGAGAGTCTGCAGTGATTCTCACAGCTGTGCTTTTGTGGATTTTAAATGTGTGCTGTTATTTTCACCTGGTTGACAATAAAACAGGATAAGACTTAGACTAAATGGAAGGAGGGATCCGAGCCATATCTAGGGACCAGAATACCATAGAGACTTGGGGGTTGACTTTTATTGGCTTTAGCTAGTAAGCAACCACCTATAACATCTACATAGTAACACACATGACAGCGTTGCCCAATACATTGAACTGTATGGAGTGAAACATCAGTATCATCATTACCCCTGGTAACAATTTCAACTTTGACCCCATTGCCTCTTACCTTTTGAAGTGCCATCCAGTGATTACCTGGCAGTTTGCATAAATGCCAAGCCTATCTTTGCAATCACAGTTCCAACATTACACCAGTGTGATTTTCCACACGTTTTTGCCTCCGTAATGTTGTTTTTAAGATTACAAAGCAACAAGAAATAATTAAAAACTTTTCTATTTATTAAAAATGTATATTTTATTCATAAATATTTACCTTATTGTTTCCGAGCATCTAGAGACCTCAGTTCTTGAACTAATTTAAATACACAAAGAACATCTGAAGACCAACATAAGCAAGTCCTCTCTTACTTTCTGGAATGAATGTATCAAAGCAACTGCCGATCATGTGAAAGCCCCTTAACAAATACTCAGAATACCTTAACCACTGCATAGCAATGAGAAATAATTAGTAATGATAACCTATAAACCTTTAAAGACAGACTTACTGTGAGCTCCGAGGTTGTTAATAGATGATTTTTGAATCTGTTGAAGCCTTCAATCTGCATTATTTAAACTAAATGTTTTTTTAAAATTGGAATTCCTGGTAAGGAAATACACTACCCACAATCCACCAATCAGAGAATCGCTGCAAACAAACTGCGGCAAAAGAGCCCAGCAGCGACCGCCCACTTCTGTGATGCCCTGCGATTGACGCAACCGAGTCAATCTTCCTACACTTTCAAACTACTTATATATTCATATATATCTGAATATTTTGAGATAAACTTAAAATATATTGTTTTGTACTTATAGTCAGCAACTTTAAATAAATAGTCATTTATTTCAAAATGCTTCTTGGTATTGTAGTTCTCGTGCCATCATAAAAGACATTATGTACACTTGTACATACAGTATGTGTGTTGTACCTTTTGTCTTTCTGACTGATTTTCAAATAAAAAAAAAAATATTTTGTTGTTGCTTAAAATCAAAGTTTGTCATATAATTCACCTTGGAGCTGGTTGGTTTGGTTCATGGCTCCTTAATAAAGGGTTTTATGAAATACCTATTGAAAAAATGAATCAGAATCAAGAAGTCTGAAAAAGTAGGTGGGCACTGTTGCACTCTATAAGTGCAGAAAATGTGAGATTCCATCTGGGCATCGTCATGCAGTTTAATCAACTAACATCAATTTGTGGTGAAAGTTTGTCATCCTATTTTAGCAGTATCATAAGAGGCCTTTTTGAATGGTTTAAATGTACATCCTGGTCTAATAAGACGCTAACGCTCTCAGGGCTAAGAATTTTTTCTACTGGCCCGGTTGGGCCAGTGCTTCAGATTTTTACTGGCCCTGCCAAAATTTTCACTGGCCACAACACAAAAATGACAAATAGCTGTTTTTACCATCATGGCTTTAAAAAATATGTCCGAAGATAAATATTTTTTTTACATATCTTATGTTTTTAATACAATGTCCACCAGGGGCCTGGGTAGCTCAGCGAGTGAAGACGCTGACTACCACCCCTGGAGTCGCGAGTTCGAATCCAGGGTGTGCTGAGTGACTCCAGCCAGGTCTCCTAAGCAACCAAATTGGCCCGGTTGCTAGGGAGGGGAGAGTCGCATGGGGTAACCTCCTCGTGGTCGCTATAATGTGGTTCTCACTCTTGGCGGAGCGTGTGGTGAGTTGTGCGTGGATGCCGTGGAGAATAGCGTGGGCCTCCACATGCGCTACGTCTCCGCAGTAACGCGCTCAACAAGCCACGTGATAAGATGTGCGGATTGATGGTCTCAGACGCGAGGCAACTGAGATTCGTCCTCCGCCAGATTGAGGCGAGTCACTACACCACCACGATGACTTAGAGCGCGTTGGGAATTGGGCATTCCAAATTGGGGAGAAAAAGTAAATAAAAAATACAATGTCCCCCAGAATTGAATCACATTTATAATTTGCAAGAAATGATTTATGCCTTATGTAATGTCATATATGCTCTTTGCAGATATAAATTCATAAATACAGCCTCCTGCCATTTACATGTGTTTTTAAGCCAAGAGTTCTGTGGAGGAGATGATGGGTTTTCGGTCACCCGTTTAGTCATGCTGTAATGCAACATTTGCCCATGTGTAGTGTTTTCACAAGAAGGATCAAAGATTGTTCACTGAGTTAAAGATCTGATTACTGGCTGAGAGAATAGACTTGCTACTAAATCGGTTGTGATGTGTAATATACAGTAGGTAGATATTAGGCCTAATCTGTCCCTTTACGTGAGCACATACATGTTAAACAGTCTACGCTGTACAGAGAGAGATGATGATGAGACATATGCACGGAGAGACATGGATTTTCATTTCTTGTGTTCCAATTTGTGGATTACTAATTTTCACCAACATGTAAAAACGAAAAATGTGGGGATTTTGCGCACTATGAACACGGAATGTGCGTTGATACTTAGTGTTGCACAAGACGTTAAATCCCACTACGAAATTCATTAAGTGGTTTTTTTCCTGCTATTTTCTACACATTGGTAATAGCTGCTGCTAAGACACTTGAAAAAGAGCGAGGACTAGGAGAGTGCGCTCGGTGTCTGCGCACGACTATGCCTTGGTGCGTCCAGTATATTATGCATTTGCGCGTCTTTGCGAGATATATATATATACACGCGCTCGCTCCTCGGTTAGAAGACTTTGTTCGCTCTGTGTAATTTTTGTGCTCTCTTGCTTGTTGTTTGCTTGCACTAATGTTTTAAATTCAGCACTGGCCCGATCGGGCAAGTGACAGTTCTAGCAACTGGCCCGAATCTTTCTCACACTGGCCACGGGCCATCGGGCAGTCCTTATTGTCGAGCCTTGGCTCTGTCCTGGCTGTACTTGAAAGATAAAGGCCTGTCCTCTGATGCTGAGTGTGATACAGGTGTGTTCTGAATCTAGAGTAGATAAACATGAAGGACAGTAATGACTTTTCACTCTCATTCAGGCATATAATACTACTGCTGTAATAGAGAGAGAGAGAGAGAGAGATATTTGCCTGTATGGTTACAGAGCATCCCTCTCCTGTCTCTCACTCTCTTTTGCTTTAACTCTGTTTTTTCTCTTGTTTTATTTCAGTAATCATCTTCTCCTCTGCTGTGATCTTGCTAAGGGCCTTTTCATCTGGTCTGTGTGTGTCAGTGTGTTGTGCTATTTTAGTGGAGATGTATTTTAGGTCTGTCTGAATGTGACTCATGATGTACATGATTCCATCTCCCTTTCTCATTTGTGAAGTGACTGTAAGTCACTGTATATGAAGGTAAATCTGTTGCAAAACTCGAGAGCTTGTAGATTTAAAGTTGAGAACTTGTACAATATATAAATTTGTACTTGGAAGATAAAATTTTCACTCAAAGTCTGATGTGAATACTTGTAAAATAAAAATCTGAACTTGAATGCTGCAATCTGTACTAAGACAATAGTCCAAAACCTATGTTTTGAATTCAAAGTTGCAGACAAATAATCACAAATGTGTAAAATTACATTCATATAAAATCAATGACAGACACAAACTTGTATTACATATTTACTTTTGTACTTTAATTCACTTTTGCAGTACAACCACAAATCGGCAGTTACAACTTCTCAAATCTGCCACTCCAACTTCAAATCTTCCTGCCTTGACTTTTGCAACAACTTTTGCAAAGACCTGTAGCAAAACTCACTTTTACACTTGTAAATCAAGATGCGAGAGAACAGAATACTGGTGCTGGGTGGGGTCAGGGCCAATGAAGTCCTGACCAATAACAAAAGTTGGAATAACTGATGCCGGATTTATCAAAACGGATCATCTTAGAATGCAGTGACGTCACACAACAGCGCCAGTGCTGTTTTTGTAAGCAAAACAAGTCCAGTGGTGGCAATGGCTGGCTGATGCACTGGCAGGATAAGTTAAAGAGCACCTATTATGGTTTTTAAACGTGTCTAATTTTGTTTTAAAGGTCTCATACAATAGATTTACATGCATCCAAGGTAAAACAAAAACACTTTAATTTGCTCATAATTTAAATTGCAGCATTACCTTTTTTTCCCAGTGTCAAAAACGTCTCGTTCAGTGATCTGTTCTAAAGGATTCATTCTAAACTCCTCCTTTCAGAGAGCCTACATTGCTCTGATTGGTCAGATGTACCAGTCTGTTGTGATTGGTCTACCGCTTAGTGTAGTGTTTGAGGGCGGTTTGCGAGCAGCCAATGAAGACCAGAGGCGGGTTTTTTGTTACCAAATTACGTAGGTTAGTACAGGAAGTAAGTCTGGAATTACTAATGACTGGTTTCAGGTGTTCAGAATCGGTTCTTTCTTTTGGGAGTCAATAACTCCATTTGTCATGCACTTTGATTTGTGAAACTTTGCAGACTTTTTTACATTCACAAACAGCTGTATAACACACTACATGAAAGGTGATATTTGAAAAACCATAATAGATGCTCTTTAAATAACGTGACAATTAAATGACTAAGAATGAATTTATCATGTAGACTATTTGATCACGTTGATCAACGCAGAATTTGGCGCCGACAGACCGCACATGTAATGTCTAAGGATGGCAATGAGAGAATTCTCTGAAGAAATGTTTCTGCAGAATGTTTGCATTTCATTGAAATTACAATCTAGCCAGCTGTCATATGCCACAAGTTCCATATTTCCATGAAAACATGAATTGGAGGTTTGGTATCAATATGTATAAGAGTGGAGTAAGAAAATCTCAATTATTATCAGAGAACTGTTCCAACAGAAGAAATACGGTGAATTCTTGATAACACCAGAGACATGGTAGCTGGCAAATCCTTCAATTGTCAGAGTGCAATGTTCTGCTATATTTCAGTAAATTTCTGACATTTATCTTTTGTTTTATTTAAATGTTTTATTAAAATGTTTAAACTGAACAAAGTCTGGTATGATGCTGCTTAAGAGCTTGGACAGAAACATGTTTTTTTTTCTTTTTGTGTAAAACACGAAAACTTGAGTGTTATTCTCCTAATTTTCACATGAATTGGTAACTATTAATTATGCTTGCTGACTCTACTATCTATAAAAGATTAAAAACCATGCCTTTATTATTTCATTATTTTTATTTCAGTTAGTCTTTTCCCTTACATTTCTACTTCGATGTTGTAACGGATATTGCCATTGTTGCAAATTAGCAAGTAAATGTTAAATGTAAAGAAGTCATACAGTACTTGCTTAGATGAATTGCAATGCAACTATAATTATTGTAAGAAACCCACTTGTGAAATAAAGATGGTATTGTGTACAGTGTGCAGTCTTGTTTGAAATGAGACTCTTTCATATATTTATCCATTCAGGATATAACTCAGGTAATTTTAAATGTCTTTTACATGACAATAATTAATTCCTTAATTCTAGTTAAAGGTCTGTTTATACTGTTTTATCAACCCAACCATGCTGATCAATCCTTAAAATCAAGCACTAAGAAAGTACACCTTGACACCTTAAGAATACGATATATAATTTCGAATTTATTAAGATATATAATTGCCTGACCGCGTTGACTTACTTTAATCATGATTATTTGAGTTTACCAGGGTAATGTGCACTTTAATTTAAATCACATATTGACAGTGAATACTAAAAATGCCAGAAAATGCACATTTTTATATCTCTAATTTAGGTGCAGGGGGAAAATAGATTCATTATAACTTACACTGAATTCTATTTAAAGTAGTACATGTAAGTACTATTATCCATTTTGATTGGTCCGGCCTCAGTTGTTCCAGCACTTGTGATTGGTCACAACTTCATTGGCCCCGCCCAGCACCAGTATTCTGTTCTCTCACATCTTGATTTACAAGCGCACAAGTGAGTTTTGCTACAGGTTTTTTGCAAAAATTGTTGCAAAAGTCAAGGTGGAAAGATTTGAAGTTGCAGTTTCAGATTTGAGAAGTTGTAACTGCTGATTTGTGGTTGTACTGCGAAAGTGATTAAAGTACAAAAGTAAATATGCAATACAAGTTTGTGTCTATCACTGTGTTTATATGAATGTAATTTTACACATTTGTGACTTTGTCTGCAACTCTTAATTCAAAACACAGGTCTTGGATTATTGTCTGTGTGCAGATTGCAGCATTCAACTTCAGATTTCACATCGGGGCTGTGAGTGTAAATTTCATTTTACAAGTACAAATATTTATTGTACAAGTTCTCAGCTTCAAATCTACAAGCTCTTGAGTTTTGCAACAGATTTACCTTCATAGTATTAGCTCTTTTGATGCAAGTGATCTTAAAGGGATAGTTCACCCAAAGTCACTATTCACCATTTATTTTACAATGTATGGAAAAAATTAGAATGAAAGTAAATAGTGACCTGGGACAGAGGAGTGAAGACTTTGTTAAATATAGTGTTGGGAGATAAGACGATGTAATCGCATATTTATGATATCTGACAAATATCCCGATGCCGATTGTGACATTATCGGGAAATGACAAAACCATGGAGCTGGAAAGACTCCATGACTCGCCAAATATATTAAATAGTAGCCCAGTAGTTATCATGCATTTACATTTGTATATACTTTGCAAAATATTAAAACGTTAAAAGCATTACAGGTTTAAAGAGGCCAGTTGTGTGCATTTTCACTGCTGACATGTTCTCTGAATAGCATGAAACATTTTACAGTTATACTACTCTATACTCTATACTCAGACATGACTTGGAACAAATATGCTATGGCTTACTGTACAACTAGATAAAAACAGCACACATATTAGAAATTTCATTATTAATGAATCACAGCCTGTTGGGAAAAAAACATTATTATGAAATTTCATTAAAGCGAACATAATGAGAGTGATGAAACATCACAGTTTTTATGAAAATCTTTTGTTCAAAAGTTATTCAAAACGCATTGTTTTGTGACATCAACTTGTATTCATCATCCACTCCATAAAGAAATGTTTTTAATTTGAAGGTCATGGAATAAAACTAGTTTACTTTTAAAATAAAATGATGGCATTATAGGCCTCATTAAACAACCTTACGATTTGCTTAGGGAAAGCATAGTTTAAGAAACAAAGATGAAAGTGATTAACTCCTAAAATAATACAAAAACATGTTCACCTTTAACAAAAAAGTTATTTTTATTAATTAATTTAATTTTCTTTAGACAGCATTAACTGCGTTAACGAAAAGCAATACAAACACAAATTTGATAAGAACATCGTGGATATTATTAGGCAGCATTAATTGGGGAACACAACATTTTTTATTGTTTTGACCACTTCATTATTTTAATTCTTTTTTTAAATGATTTTGAAATGCAATTTAAATATAGAAATATCTTTTGATTTAAGTTTC